>NC_143579.1:1500000-1745000 GCF_048544385.1 Mastigoproctus giganteus
TAAAAAATAAAAATAAATAAAAAATAAATAAATAATTTTAATCCCACACCCTGGCTACAGTGAAGAGAAAGATGTAAATCGGGTGCCAGCAGAGAGAGAATGAAAAAAAAAAAAAAAAAAAAATATGGGAGAGTGGTTATCTATCCTGCACAGAGTGGGAAAGAAGAAAAGGTGAGCCAAAGCTGCTCCTAGTTCCAGGGCAGGACCCGGAAACAATGCAGAACGGAGGTTAGAAAAAAAAAAATAAAAATAAAAAAATAAAAAAACATAGTCAGTAGAAGGGGTGACTTTCAGTTGGCAGTGGAATTGTTAATGATCGGCATTTCCACGTCAGTGATTGACGATCAGTGTCCTCCTCCAGGCAAATACCTCAGCTGCAAAGGTCTGGAAGGCTTCGAGGTTGTTTTGGGTACATATCAGTTGATGCAGATCTGCTGGTGGGAAGTCCTGGATCTTATTCTGGAGACGGTTTCTGATATCGTTGTAATGTACTCACTCCAGAAGCAAGTGTTTCCAACTTTCACTTTGTCCGCAAAAGCAGTAGGGAGTGTCGATGAGTCCCAGTGGATGCAGTTTCTCATTTAGAGAACCGTGTCCGGTAATGAGAAAGGATGATTCGAGGCTGAGGGAGAACCATCGGGCGTTATTTTTAGTGGTTGCGAAGGTTACCTCCGGAAGAAAACTCCTAGTTACAACCCCTACAGTAGAAGAATCCCATCTGGTCTGCCATACATTGAAGAGTTTATTGAGACATCGAGATTTCTCCTGCTTTATATCTGTAGTTAGTGAGAGTTCTATATCCAGGATCGTTGCCGGAATACCTTTTTTAATTCGATAGCAGAGCACCTTGTAGATTGTGTAAAGGTCGAGAGGGAGGGTGCCTGCTATAACTTGGAGAGCTGCTGTAGAGACTGTACGGCAGATTCAATGGGTCGCCAGTAACATAGCTCTTTGTATAGAGTTTAGCTTTTCTTTCATCTTAATGATGGGAACTCTGTGAAACCAGACCCCGGCAGCATAGGTTACTATTGGGAGAAAGACAGCTTTATAATAAAGAAGAAGGGTTCGTTTTGATAGTCCCCACTCACTTCTTGAGATCCGTATAATTGCGGCGGAGAACTTTTTGGTCTTGGAACTCAGATGCTGTATAGATGGGGGAAGAAAGACAGGCGGTTGTCTATTACTACTCCCAGGACTTTTGTCTGTTCTACGAAGGTTAGCTGGGTTCCGTTGATTTTGACCTGGGGAGGCCTTCGTCAGTCGAGTCGGTTTTTAAACACCATCATCTTAGTTTTGGCAGGGTTGATTTGCAATTTGTTGATTGTTGTCCAGGAGAGAGAGAGAGAGAGAGAGAGAGAGAGAGAGAGAGAGAGAGAGAGAGAGAGAGAGAGAGAGAGAGAGAGAGAGAGAGAGAGAGAGAGAGATGGTTGAGTACTCGCTGTGCTGTGGATTCGAGGGCTGCTCTGGAATGACCAGCGATCACGATGGTGAGGTCGTCGGCGAATGCTATGATTTTCGTTTTTTCAAAACTGTTACTGAGCCAGCTCTGGAGCACCATGTTCCACACCAAGGGCCCCAGGACAGAGCCCTGGGGACACCCACGGTGGATGGGTTTAAGGACTTGGTGATATTTTGACTTAACTACTATTGTACGTTGTGAGAAGTAGCTTCTGAACAGCCAGTAAAGATTGTTTGGACATTCTGCTGTGCGAAGACGTTCCAGTGCACTTTCCCACCATACATTATCGAAGGCCCCCTCGAAGTCAATAAACAGAGCGAGTTCATATTTGGATTGCGAAGTTTCCAGATGCAGGATCAAATCAGAGAGGGCATCTTCACATGATCTGCCCTGGGTGAATCCATATTGGGCTGGTGAAATCATACCTTTGGAGAGAAAGAGATTCGTGATTCGGATGGCCATTAGTCTTTCCAAGGTCTTGCCCAGGTTTGCCAGCAGGGCAATTGGTCTGTATGAACGAGGGTTTGTATACTCCGGGACGACCAAACGGTCAGAGGAGTTCACAAGATAGATAGAATACAAGAAACAGCACCGTATTCAGTAGAAAATCCTTAGATGGATTGCATGTGCAATCCATCTAAGGATTTTCCTTGTGGTTCCATGTTTCAGCTTATACAATAACTTATACAGACGGTGATGCTGTTCACATCAGCATCACCGCCTATCATCAACAATTCTGCACCGATTAACTTTATGGTAAAACTACAAAATACGAAATCTTGCATCGCGTGCATTTTTCCACCAATGTGCAACTTTCTTCAAATTGTATGGAAATATTTGAATCCTTTGCTCAATTAATAACAAATGATGCAAGAAAGAAAGCTTATACGGCAGCATCATCGGCAAAAAAAAAAAAAAAAATCCACATCGCCTATCCATCCTCTCCAATAATTCGTCTAGTTCCTCCTTAAATTTATTCAAACTACCCACTTCCACAGCACCAAATGGAAGCTTGCTTCAACAATCAACTATCCGCTAGCTGAAAGAAAATTTCCGTAAATCTATCATGCAACCATCCTTCCTCAATTTTAATTCCCCCCCCCCCCCCGCGTGCAGTCATGGGAGTAAGAGCAAGAATGCCATCAACACTGAGCTTACTCAATTCATTAAAAGCCTAAAATATTCCCAGGTACCTAGTTTTCAGACACTGCAATTTGCGGAACTAACGCCTGTTTTTGGAAGAGCACCCCTTTCTTCCTCAATAATTTCGTTACTGTTTTGTGCAACCCCTTCCAACAGATCAACAGCCATCCTAAAATGACGTTCGTAGAGCTGTATGCGGTACTCAAGATGTGGCCTAACCATTGTTTTATACAAAGGAATAACCACCTACTTGTCCCTTCAAGGAGATGATTATTAGTGTATATCATTGCCAAAACCCCATGAGCTGTCCTAGCAGACTACAACAGTTCTACCAATATGGAGATTCTAATCCAGATTGACACATCCTTTCCCTGATGGCACGGCTTCATGCACAGATGTCGGTACTTAACGAGCCATTAGTCATTAATTTCAAACCATTTCTGAATTTTGAATATTCCTCATCTGTATTTGTTATATAAATACTAGTAGTCGTGCTTTAATAATGTAAGGCATGAGATGAGCGCAAGTCGTTTTGCAAACTTGAACAGGTTTTAAATGTTCAAGGTTTTGATGTATAGTGAAGCGACTGGTTTATTTCGCTGCTATTTACCGAGCATAATTTTAGCTGTTGCAAATCAATCTCGTATTCGAGATTTCAAAGAGAACAGACACCATGCAATTGCATCAGGCTGGTCGAGTGAAACTTCTTGTAAGTGGCAAACATTTGTACGATTTGATCTTTTCAGGTTTTTTTTTTCTCAGCTAATGCAAGGCCAGGGAAACTTTTCAGAATTATTTTGATCAAACTGTAGCATATGATAAAGGCACGTTAAGGAAAAAAGGTCAACCATAACAGTAAACGAGTTTCGAAGAAACCGTTTTTCTCCGTTGATTATAATAGGGTGCGGACATTTTTTTTTTATGTTAATACTTTACAGGTGAGAGATTTATACAATAATTTTACTGTATTCTAGATTCATAATGCAATTTTAAATATCGGGATATGTTTCATAAGGCTGACATTACATAAAACTCGGGTGAGCGGCATATCCACGTGTATTCCCAGTCATTAGAACACCGTTATTCCGAAATAAACGAGACCATAACTTCTGTTGACCAACATTCACTTAATCTGACTTTGAGTCATAAAAAAGAAATGGCAACGTATTGAGCACAACTCAGCTTCTTTTTTGTATTTATTTGTAAGCGCAAATCTGCAGATTTTCGTACAAAAAGAAAAAAATATATACTTCATCGACAGTCTCCAGTACAGCCTCTTATTCACCACAAAATACGTCCCAGTCGCAGAATTTCTAAATGTTCCTGAATTCGAGTCGCGTGTCTGCAGTTATTATCATTATTATCATCATTAGCTATATGGTGCAAGGAAGTCTGAGGCTTTTGCTGCACCAGCCACAAAAAAAAAAAAAAAAATCCTGAATTACCGAGAGAGAGAGAGAGAGAGAGAGAGAGAGAGAGAGAGAGAGAGAGAGAGAGAGAGAGAGAGAGAGAGAGAAGGGGATCACCAAGAAAGAGAAGAATGATGATATCCAGCTCAGGACCCTGGGTGTGCCAAGCCCATACAAATTAAACTTCATACCTCACTTCGAACACATTAGGAAAAAGACATACGCAGCACTCTGGAGCACTAGACAAGAACTCACCGGTCTCCGAAGCCCTCATCTTATGATTCAATACATCCTTAAATGCGTTACACCGATTCCGTTGTACGCATCGACTATCTGGTCATCGGCAACTGAGAGCAACATCAAGGCCTTTTTAGGAGTAGAATACTGGCTCCTGAGATGGCTAAACAAGATCGCCAGGAAACCGTTTACCATCTCAAGAGCGGTCTTGTCTGCCGATCTGGACACCCTGGAAGTATATCATCATCTTAACTCTGGCAAAGCTACTAACTGAGAGAATAGATGCGACGAAAGTGGGAAACGTGATCACTCGCCCTCGGATGATAAGACCGAGAATAAACAGGGAAGAACCAAGTCTCAAGTGCCAATTGACTCAATTGGACTCTCTTGGGTGATTCTTCCTTCCCAGCAAATACTGAGAATTATTTTAATAATTTAAATATAGATCCAGAGAAACTATGTACAGACAAAATGTATAGGACAGAAATCTTTGGTAATGTGTACCGGCAGGTACAAATATAATAAGAAGACTAATTTAATAATTTATATAATAATATTTAGCATTTAACAACCATTCGCAATTAATTAAACTAACTTAACAATTAATTCATTAACCACATACTCTGTTTTTTCATCTCCAAATATTGTAAATAAGTTCACGTAAATATGCTCGTAAATACTGATATAATGTACCACACCCTCTAGCCACGTGCTGTCTATGGGTGTCTCGAATGAGAAATAAACAGATAATAATAATAATCAGATGTGAACCCCTTCGATCAATCACAACCCTCTGATTAATAAACTAACCGACGAAAATAACGTAACCTTGGCGTCTGGCTTATTTCATAGCAAGAAGAAACGTGAGCTTCTGAAAGTGTGACCACGTGCCCGGGTGACTTATATTAAATGTGAACTGCCTTTCCGCCATTTACACGCAAACGATGTCAAGAGAAGAACGGGTGGCGGAGGTCAAGTGTTGTGAATGGAGATCAGAGTGAATAAAAGTGAAGGAATAGAACTCCTTCTCCGTTCATATGAATTTTTAATTCACAACTGCAACTTAGAAAAAAGGGACTCTGTGTCCTTCAAATCTTTCCCTCCTTGCCCACTTGGGTCTCTTCCATTTCTGTGCTCTGCCAGAAAACCAGTACGGAGTGGGAGGTGGCACAATTGGCTACTTGCCACAGTCTTCCGCTCGAAATAGCGCCGTGAAAAGGAGTGTTGTAATTCCAAAGTGGCAGCTTTCCAATTTCATTGACGTTGTTTTTCCCAAGAAAATCTATTAATTGCGGCAGCTAAATGTAAACGTTAATGAAAAGTTTTGCATACTTACAAGCGGGGGGCAAATGAATCCGAGAGCGAGGACGTGTTGGCTTCCCCAATGACATCGCTGCGGTGGAAGATTAATTAAAAGCGACAATCGCTAATTAGAACGGCGAACATTTGGGAGAAATTCCCTATTAAAACGCGCAATAAAGCCAATTCACGGAAAACTAAATGTAAGGCGGACACCCTGTCGACGTACTTCCGGAAGAACGGACTGCGAGCCCAGAAGCAACGAACACATTATAAGCTATAATATATGCACTACTTCCTCATTAACTGTTGTCCATTAGTGTTAACCTTCGCCTCAAGTGTCAGCTTCGACTCTACACCCCGCGGCATTACGTAATCTCCACTTACATTTCGCAAAAAGAAAACGCCACGAGAAAGTAATCTAGAAAAAAAAAAAAAAAGAGAGAAAGCCGGAAAACGTTATAAACGCTGCCAACGCATCTGCAAATTTCTCCGATTAATAAATTAAACGCCACACACAATGTTGCACTCGCACTATACAGCCCGCATATCGTGCTTAGGGATTTTGCGACGTACGTCGAGAAGAGTTTCTAATATCATTGACAGAAATTAGGCCCTTTTTTTTTTTTTTTTTTTTCTTTTTTGTCCTTTCTCTTTTCCCCCACAAAGCTTAAATTTCACCATTTCAAAATCTGCCAAATCAAAAAGAGAAGGAAGCGATGAATGTTGCAAATTCCGACAAGCAGCATTTGAAGGGCACCTCTACTCTACCTACCTGTACCCCGATACATAACACCAATTAATATTATTAAATTAAATATAACGCGCCAAGTTCAAATTATTATTCACTAAAATACGACCAATTCGCTTCTAGAAGCGATTCAACGCTGTCTCATTTCACGCGAGGGATCACCAACGTCAATTTTATACGATGTGAGTGATCCATTAATTCACCCTCGAGTTAAACGTGCTGCCCCGCGACTCATTCAATCGGACAAATGATGGCTGCTCGGTTGGATCATCTGTAAAATTCTGTTACAACGAATGCCAGGAACGAAATATTTCGTTATTAATAACGCTTCGTAAATTCCGATGAAAAATGAACTGGGGGTCGAAGTGCATCCATCGCGTAAAATGCAACGCTTAACTGGAAATTTGCTCGTGGTACTTTTGACGAAAATTGGGGCATTCGCTTTTAAAAGATAAGGCAAGAAAGTTTAGTATCATTTTCCTATGTTTTCTCCATTTCCGAATGATTTATGCTTTTGCTTTTTTTTTTTTTTTTTTAACTCCAGCTGTACGCAATCGCTCTACAGGCACCTCTTTTCGTGCACACACACAAAAGCGAATTGTACGACAAATTTCGGTACCAACAGTTACTCTTCTTCCCGCTATTTAGAGAGGAAATTAAAATCAAAGAAAACACGCAAAAAGCTGATATGAGATAGAACCATAAGGAAAGAGACGTGGTGTTTTCACGATTTCGAGTCTCGAAATATTCACAAACGTAACATAAGATAGGTACCAAAATTTTGAGCTATTCCTTAACGTATTTCAGAAATTTCACGCTCCCCATATTCCTGAACAAATGCAAATAAACAGATTTGTCATAAACTTTTACCTATGAGTAGATTACTGTTATAAATTAACGCGTACTTAAATACATTTAATCTTAAAGATTGAAATAAACTATGCTTCACATCTGGATTAATGGGGTACGCTTCATAAAATCAAGTGCGCCCAGGGGTTTCCCCGCACTTTGAGAGCCCCTGTACTTTACTATTGTGTAATACAACTGCACAATAAATATTCCCACCCACTATTTCCATCAACCCACGGTACTACTAGCACTAATATTAACCAGTAAATAATATGTACTATAACTATTTTTACAGTACATATTAGTTACACATTTTATAATACTAACATTAGTTCAGGATTTCCCAAAGTGTGGTCCGCGAAAAGAAGATGTCGGTCAGCGAACAACTTATTTGAAATATACTTATATAAAGCTATAAGAAAATTTCCTGAAGAAATGAAAATGTAATAAAATACCAAATACCCAGTTATACTAAAAATACTCATTAAATAAATATTAATTTGCCACTTAGAAGTCATAGTATGACTTAAAGTACTGTTTTATTGTACTAAATTCAAAAAATAGCAAGGGCTTAATTTTTCAGTACTCACCTTGATCGATCTACAATTGTTATGGTTTGAATGGCAAAAGGTGAGTAGCTTTAAGGTGATTGGTTCTTAAATTAAGGCGTTGGGTAAATAGTAATTATGATGGAAACGGGATTAAAATATGAGCAAGGAAGTAAAAGTACGCTAACTCCGTCCTTGGTTGTCATTAAATTGGGTTAAATTGGGAATCTCTAAATAGTGGATATTTATTTGCCCAAAAGCAGACTCAAAAATATATCAGTTTTATGTAAACTTTTGATAATAAACAAAGAAATGAATTACCTATCTTTTATTTATATTTACTGATGTTAATGAATACCTAATTGCATTATTACTGGTATGTCAAATGTCCTAATGGTAGTGTCATTATTTCCTGAACCTACGAGTATAATTATTGAAAATATATTAATTTATAGCTATAGGTGTGCCGCGAAAAAAAAATCTGCAAACACCGGTCCGCCCTTTAAAAAGTTTGGGAAACCCTGCATTAGTTGATGACTCTCGTGAACCGGCGCAATACAACCGCTTTGCTCATTGGAGAAACCCAACCCATGTTTAGTCTCAGAGCAAGATTTCTGGCTTCCCCATCTCCTTCAAACCATGCCCGGTGGCTAAGAACTATAGGTTTGATATCTTTCGTGTTTTGGGCTTTTATTGAAAAAAAAAAAAAAAAATTTCCCTTAAGTGGTTCGGCAGGGAAAGAAGAGTGAGAATTAGCAATCCGATTCGACTCTGGTGCAATCTCAACCCACATATTTATCTGTTTAATAAAATTAAAATTTTCGTATTAATCCAAGGATACAGGAAAACATTAAAAACAAAAAATTTTACTACTTGACAAGTAAAAATAAGACGTATCTACTGTACCGTTAGCCGACCGGGCTAGCCGGGTGGGTGAAGTGCCTACCTGGCAACCCAAAGGTCGCGCGTTCGAATCCCGCCTCGGGCTTGGATCAAAGTACTGCAAAAACCTTGGGAGGTGCATTATGGCCACAGAAGCCGATGCGCCAAAAACTACCAAAAAAAAAAAAAACTGTACCGTTATTTCTGAATGTGTGGTATTACTTAAACCAGTGGTCTCAAACTCAAATTGCATGCGGACAGAATGCACGATCTGAAAGCAGCTGACGGGCCGGAATCATTTTTTAAACAAAATGAGAGTGAATACAGTATATATATATATTGCACCGTACTTACCCTTAATGTATGGATACCACCCCTTTATAACCTGGTGTTACGCGTGAGTGTGGTGTGTAAGTTTATAATAAGTTTGAAAATTCTCTTTCTCAACCTATTTTCTTTCTTTTATTTACTAAAATTTTCTTCAACACATAGAGAAAAAATACATATATTTGTATGTAAATAATTATAAACTTCTTTATTTCTTACTACAACTTGACACTTGGTGGCGTTTCTATTCTGATAAAGTTTGTAGCCTTGGAGAAAAATTACTAGAAACTATCTTCATCACGGATTGTAGATGCTCATCGGTTGATCGGGTTCTTTTCTTAGACTTATTAATTTTAAACTGCGAAAAAAAAAAAAAAAAAAACTGTTCACATATAAATGTACTCCCAAACAAAGCGATTATTCTTATTGCAAAAATTCGTAACTGAGGGTATTTATCTTTTGACATGTACGAATAAAAGTTAATCAAATCTGTATCTTCAAATCTTTGAATAAGATTTATTTATAAGATTTATAAATTAATTAGCTCCATTTGTAGATTTTCTGGTGCGTTATTCACGTTCGTTTTTAATGGTAATACACAGTCTAGACTTTTCCATAGCTTGAGGGTTACGCCCTAAACACTTTATATTATGGTAATGAAAATAATGTAAAATTGGACTCCAAATCATTAAAACCTTTAAATCTGTCTTCAAATTCTTGTCGTAATAATGCTATTTTTCTAGCATATTCTTGATATTTTTCATTTGAAATAATAGGGCAGGATTTAAGATGTAGGAAATGTACGAAATTTTTTGATTCCAGTTGTGTTTCCCATAATTGCAATTTAACTTTAAAAGTTTTAATACAAGCATACATGTCAATGATAAGTTTATTCTTTCCTCGCAGCTCTTTATTGAGAATATTTAAATGGCCGGTTAAGTCAACAAGAAATACTAATTCTGTTATCCGTGTATCATTATGTAGCTCGTCGATGGTTTTATTTTTTTGTATCGTGAAAATTTTGATTTCATTTATTAAATCAAAAAATCGTTTTAATACAGCTCCTCGACTTAACCACCTCACCTCGTTGTAATAAATCATTTCTCCGTACTCACTTTCAATTTCTTCGAGCAATGCAACAAATTCTCGATGATTCAGAGCTCGTCCACGGATAAAGTTTACTTTTATTATCTGGTTTTTTTTTATGAGCATTAGCAACTAAGGCCATATTCTCCGGGGATATGCGGTGGTCATTCTCTGATCTTTCCGCATCCTCCGTATTTGGTGGGCAAGGGCTCAAACCCCGGTCTAATCAAGAAGCGTGTGCTGCTGCCCACCTGGCTACGGAAGTACCGTTTACTGTTTCCATAACATTATCCATCTGCAAACTTTTGGCACAAAGTGCTTCTTGATGAATAATGTAATGTATAGTGCAAAAATTATTTTGAAATTTTTCTTCTTTCACTATATTTCTTAATTTTACCGCTACTCCATTTTTTTTTTTTTTTACCAACCATAGCAGCTGCACCATCACTTGCAAATCCAACCATTTTATCCCATCTTAATTGATAGTTATCTATTACAGTTTTTATTTCAGAAAAAATATCCTGCGCACCAGTTTTTCCTTTCATAGGAATTATTTCCAATAATTCCTCAATTACTTCAAATTCGTCAGTAACACCTCGTACGAAAACGGCAAAGTTGTGCTATATCTGTGATGTCAGTACTCTCATCAACTGCTATTGAGAATGCTGCAAAATCTATACTTTTTCGTTTAACTGACATCGTAAATCACTAACGCTTTCGTTAATACGTTCCGCTACCGTGTTGGCTGACAAACTAATAATTTGAAATAATTGTTTGTCAGGACAAAGAAGTTCAGCAGACTTAATCACACAATCTTTAAGGAATTCGCCATCAGTAAATGGTTTTGATCGTTTTGCAATGACGTGTGCGAGAGCAAAACTTGCGTGAACTGTTGCTTCACTGGATTTATTTGCTTCAGTAAAAAAAAAATTGTCGTTGTAAGCCAGATTTCAGAAACTAACTTTTCTTCCCTCAATTTGCCTTCCAACATTTCAAATTTTTCTTTATGATTTGTTTCGTAATGGCGACGTAAATTGTATTCTTTTGGAACTGATATTCCCTTATTACAAATAAAACATACAATTTTATTACGCACAAAAGTACATAATTTCCCATTTATCTTGAAAAAAACGTCCTTCTTCGTCCACTTTTCTTTTACCCTTTGTTAAAGACATGGCTTGCAGTTTAATCTCTTAATTAAAATCACGATTATAATTTTATTTACAACTTTAATTTAACAAGATGAATTTTCGTATGAAAGCAACACTCAAAAGTTATGCACAATTCTAAACGATAGGTATTGATATAATGTAGAATCTATATTATATCAATACCTATCGTTAGATCTACATTGTAGATCTAACAACAAGCACAAATAAACAGGTTTTATAAGCCGTACGTTAGTTTGTCTCCATCTATATAGCAACATGAACTGCGCGGCTGTTTATATTGTTGGCAGCTAATCACTAGTTGGTTAGCTGTGCATCCAGCTAACCAACTAGTGACTGACTCAAGGAAAATATATATCAAAAGTACCAACTCAATAGAAAAAATCGGAAACACCACAATACCGAAGCGCCACCAACTGTCGGCTGGCGAACTAAATTTACTGATTGCACCGACGTGGGAAGTTCTCCCACCCAGTCACGTGGCCTGGCACACAAGCATACAGTGACAAAGACAAAGCCCCAACCTATTCATTCTATCTCTTTTCCTTCAATAACAGTCGCGCACATAAGCTCAGTCCATATCTCTATGTCTCTAAAACTATCTTCTTCTTCTTTGTCCTCGCCTTTTTCCGACGTTCATATGGGGTCGGCACTGTGCTCTTTCCATTCATCGTCCCAATGTTCAATGTTCCTATTCTAACACTTTTCAACTCCTTCTTAAGGAGTTGAAAATCACCGCACTATAAGCACCGCATTACAACAAATACATAATTGAAATGTATTCGCGGGCCGTGTAAAATTGCTTCGGGGGCCGGATGCGGCCCGCCAGTTCGAGACCACTGACTTAAACTATGCTTTCCAGACAAATAAAAGTGTCTGAAAGCACAGTTCAGACATATAAAAGTATGTGTACTCATAGGTAAATTTTTGCGTCATATCTATTTATTTTCATTTGTTCTGGAAGGTAGGAGGGTGTGAAATTGCTGGAATAGCTCAGGGTTTTGATACCCCTGTTATGTTATGTTTGTACAAAATTATATTTCGAGAGTGAAAGATCTGAACCAAGTACTGTATTCTTAATCTTGTAGCATATATAAGTATTTTTATTTATTTGCCGATTTTAAATTCAATAATTAGGTATGACATACATCGGAATAACTGCAGCCGGATTTATCTCAACAAGTAACGATTCTTTAAAAATAATTTTCAGCGATACTTACTAGAACGAAATTATTCATCCTGCGCGCAACAACACTTCAGTGTGCCGGGTTTTTGCTGTAATTATACTGCGTCCAAGCTTCACCCTGATTTACTGCTATTTTCAGTGCTATTAGTTTTTATATAGCACGTGACACTTCTATTGAGTTTTTCAATTTTATAGTTAACAATGCCATTGATCCCAACGTTGAAAAGTCAAGTTGCTGGCAGTTTTTTGATTTAAGATCATTGGAGTAACTCCTCTAAGGGACAGGTAACGCATAAAGCATTCCAAATGTTATTTTTTTGCATCTGTAGAAAATAAATCTACCTGGTTTACTTCAAACTTGTATACGTTATTTTTCATTTCTGGGCGCGGATCGATCAACACCAAACTGGATGAGTTCCATCCTACAGTGTAATAAATCCTGAATTCAGGATTTATTACACAGTAAGCTTCTTTACAATATTGAAAATTGGGAACGTGTCCTTTCCACTCTCATCTGCATACGGATTTACGGAAGCCATGATACAACTCCCCCCCCCACCTTTTGGTTCGGGAGAAATTTTGCTAAGCTACAGGAAGGAAGAACTGTCTTCTTAAGACACGGTTCTTATCCACTAAAAAAAAAAATTTATAACACCTAAAACCTGCGTCTGTTGAAATAGAAATTTTACTCTTCTTAGAAAACAGGTATACTAGGCTAAACGTAACCACCAACAAGAAAGAAACTGGCCTGCTCCAGAAATTGAGCAACCAAAAAACAGTTCACAGAAAAGAGAAAAGAAATTACGATAAAGAAATAGCTAATGCGAAGAGAGATTCCTGATTACAATCAGTTCATTCTACTGGAAATTCAGATACTTTTATACAAATTAACAAGAAATAAAATATATTTCCCGGAAATATTCAATAAGGTTTAAACTAATAGTACAGAAACAAACTTGCAGGATACCATAAATATTATAATGGATAGGTTGTTTCCAGCGGATGATCCTAACGATCATAATGAATATCATTTTCTGACTCGGTTTGAAAACTATAATTACTCTTCTGATACACCTACTCCACCTTTTACTATTGTGGAACTCAACGCTGTTATAGCTGAAGAAAATATTTCAAAATGCTTGGTTACGATGGGTTGAAAGCAGAATATCTTTACAATACGAATGTTTAAAATGTTCTAATTCTGCTTTCATTATTTAATAAATTCCTACTTGCTAGTCAATTCCAGACACTTTGAAAGAAAACTGCTCTCTTGCGAATCATCCAAAAGCCCGACAAATTTCCATCTGACACGAAATCGTATAGCTCTGCCTGCAAATTTGGGAAGCTAATAGAATGACTTATTGCTCACTGAATTCAGGATTTATTACACAGTAAGCTTCTTTGCAGTAGCCAACAGATTCTTTCCTGGTTGTTTGGTTTTAGAAGCACAGGCGACTAAGGCCATGTTGCTCCTTGTATATTGTCTGTAAATTTCGTATGTTCTGAGGTCGATTTTCTGTTTGCTGGACGAAAAGTTCAAGTTTCCGGGATGCCGACCTCGCCTGAGACCGATTAAATCAGTCACGTTGTGAAAAAGACACATAGAAAATCCACCCGTCATTGACGAGATTCGAACTGAGGTCTTTTCCACCCGGTGTGGGGAGGATGGCGATTCTAAAAACTGTGCTATCCACAAGGGCTTCTTTCCTGGCCGATCTTACGAATACGCAGTCATTGATCTTCTTTACATAGTTACGAGCAGCCAAGTTACGAATTAGCTACTTTTATTGACTTGGAGGGCGCTTTCGACTCCATGTTGTGGGAGGGCACCCTTAAACTTCTCAGATTTTCTGGCTGCAGTAATCACCTCTACAAACTAGTCTGCAACTATACTCAAGATAGATTTGTATTAATTAAATCTAAAGATCAATACGTTAAAACAGCAGCTAATAGAGGGTGTCCTCAGGATTCTATTCCGGGCCCCTCGTTTTTGTCGTAATTTTTCCAGCACACACACGCATTACTGCATACGCTGACGATTCTACCCTTATGTTCGGTGACAGATAAAGATCGGCTTTAGGACTCCAAGCAAATACAGTTTTACAGTGTTTTGGAATGGACAAAACTAAATAAGCTTACAATTAATCCCTGGCTGGGCCGTTTTAATGAATGGACGCACTGGGTGGACGCCAGGGGCCTCACTTGTTGATCTTAAATAATTTTTTAAAAGACTCTCTGTGATGGAGCATAGTTTCCAGTAGCTCTTTTAATACAAAGGGTTAGGAATGCGACCAAAGAGACCCAGAAAAAAATTAAAACAAAATTTAAACTAAACAGGGGCAACATTTGGAAATTCGTCGGGGGATCCGAGAATTCTTAAAATAGCCCTCATCCCTGGAACACTAAAATAGTTTTATTTAAAAGGCTAGTAGGAGTATAATAGGCCTCCACAGATTAAAATAATTAATCTTGAATTGGCTTTCATGTGCGAAACAAAAAATATCTTCGAATAAGTTTAGCTGATAAATTGAAATTTAATGCATATCAACTATCTACCAAAGTTAAAAATTTTGTAAGAGCTCTTTTGGGAATTACTCGTCAGAACTGCAGCTTATCAAGAAAAACACTGGCCGTCTACTGTACAGCTGTCTTGGTACCCAGGACCATAATGTGAGACCATTTGGGCAGGCATGCAATTATACTGCAATCACTGTCTACGCATGTAGCACAGTGGTATCGTCAACGTCCTAACCACACCGGGTGGAAAAGGCCCGGATTCGAATCCCGTCGATGACGCGAGGAACTTTTAACGTTCCTCGCGTCACATAACGAGGCACATAAAAGACTACTGTACAAAATGGAGCATGTTACTGATAAGGATAAAGGGGCGGATAAGTGGAAGACAGAGGATGGTTATCAATGGGCACTGCTCTTCGTGGACTAATGTTATTAATGGGAGTTCACCAGGGTTCAGTGCTGGGCCCACGGTGTCCTATCGATTTAACGAAAAATATCAAGTAGACATAGGGAGGTCATAATCACTGAATAGGGCAACTATAAGACCAAATTTGAAATACAATGTCCAAGTCTGGAGATCTCATCTGAAAAAATGAGATTGAGCTACTTGAAAGAGTCCAAAGAGGAAAGACTTCGATTATGTGGGCTACAAGAACTTGGAAGCCAGGCACCTTAGAAGGGACCTCGTTGAATTTATTAAGACTGAGAGGGAATAGTAAAGTGAATGAAGGTGAGATGACCCCTAGCGTTGTCGCTGTTATGGGTATTATTGCATTAGGCAATCATGTAACCATTCACTGCCTGCAATAAAGATATTACTAAATTTTCACCGCTATGAAGGATTCCCCATAAATTTAAATTACATGGTAAAAGGTTAGACCGGATTGTAAAATTTCTTTTAGCCAGCGAGCTGTTGATTACTGCAACAAGTTGTCTCTGTTTGTTATTTGGTTTTTAAGAGCATTAGCAATTAAGGCCATATTGCTCCAGGGATATGCAGTGGTCATCCCTGACCTTTCCGCATCCTCCGTATTTGGTGGTCACGGGCTAGAACCCCGGAGCAGCAGCAGGAGCAGCGTGTGCTACGCACTGCTGCTCCTGCCCACCTGGCTACGGAGGCGTCAAGTTGTCTCTGCAGACAGTTGATATGACAGTCCGAAGTTCAAAAGTCGACCGGATAGTTACCTACGTGAAGAGGGAATCATATAATTAGTCTGTTTTCTTACTACTTTTTATTTATTATATTATTTTTTGTTACTATTGTTGATTATTATTATTTTTTCCTGGATCACTGATTAACATGAAATGCTCCCTGTGAACAGTAACGATGTCTACATTTTATTATTCAGAGAGTAATTGCCGCTTTTTAAGAAAGAACGTGAAAAATTTTGAATGACTGAAAGAAGGTAGAAAATCTAAACAATAACAGAAGATTGGATCTCATGAAGTTCGCCTATGGCAGCGAATTGTCGCTGCCATAGGCGAACTGCACTAGACCACAGTTGTCCACACTTAGCCTCGTGGAGGCAAACCAGGTACCCAGTAGTTGATATTTTACTCTGGCAGGCTGTGCCACCTAGTTTCCTGAGATTTCAGTGGCTAGGGCCTAAAAAAAAAAAAAAAAAAAAAAATTGTGGGGAAATAATCGCTGAAAAAGGTTTAAGCCGAAAGAGTTTTCCGTGCGCGGTTTGAATTTGGGGTGTTTTAATGTTTGACATTGTGCGGGACATGCGCTGGTGTATAGACAGAGAAGGGGAGAGAGACTTAAGGACTGGGGGAAAAAGTCAGAAGAATGGGGACAACAGAGTAGGTGTCCCCAAAAGCAGTAGGGCAGGCCCATACCCTACCAGGAGTAGAGAAGCGGGGGGACAGGAAACGGTCTCCCCCTCCCAGGAGATTGGGAATTACAGGTGAATAAGACTAGGGAGTCCTATTCATAATCAGACGGCCACATGCATACCACAGGTAGTTCCTACATTTATGTCCAGTCCGGGTTTTTGTCACTTTTTTTTTTTTTTTTTTTTTTATGAAAACCCCAAACATGAAAGGTATCAAAACCTATAGTACTTAGTACCATGCATGGGTTGAAGGAGAAGTATGGGGAAAGGGGATGCCGGAAATTTTGCTCTAGAGACTAAACATGGCTTTCACCACTTCAAGCCTCCAATAAGCAAAGTGGTGGTATTTCACCGGTTGATGAAAATCATCTGCCACCTATAAATTTGGTTTGTTTGCATGCACTCATCTTCGTCGGTTCCTGTGGCTGTCTAACCAGGTTCTTTGTCCCTTTGCTATTTTCTTTGATCTTTGTAGGGTCCTTTGACCCGTTTGTGGTCTCACTTCAGTCGGGATTGTCTTCTTCCACGCTCATTTTGATTTCCTCTTACTCTTTGCAGTCTTTGGGGTGGTCGATTTTCTTCGAGTATGCAATTTCCTTTTATTCATTGTGGATAGCAATTTCCGTTCTTCTTCGGTCGAAGACTTCTCGCGCAAACAGCCTGAAAGCCGCATAGTCGTCTTCTGTGTCCAAGAGATGGTGTTCTTGGTATGTATTATATTTTAGTTATTAGCACGCTTCTGTGTTCCTTATAGTACTCACAGTCGTGCATTATATGTTGCCATGTTTCAGGCTCACTGCAGGTGCAAATTAGCTCCTCCGTTATACCCAGCATGTTCAATTTCGCTTTGAATAGGCCATGGCCCGTTAGTAAGTAGGTTGCATTTAGTTCCGGGTTAAACCACGGTGGGGGGGGGGCTTTTGGATACATCTTGGCAACCAGTGGTATGAATCTCTTCGTCACTTCGTCCGTTGTTCAATGCTGTCCATCTGTCCTGCCACAGCTGTAGCAGGTGAGTCACGGTTTTTTCTGCTTTGCGGTTGTTGTTGTTTGGTTCTAGGGCGAGTCCATAGATTGTAGTGGGCGTTCCCTTAGACAGGTCACACTGAAATGACTTCACCACCCGGCCGGGACCTGTCTGTCCCAGGACTGCACTACTCGAATCTTACCTTCTCGGAGTGGACTCTGCCAACTATGACTTCACGCAGCATTGCTGCCAATGCCACGTGGCGATCCTGAACCCGTGCTCCCTTGCGCGGCCCTGTTTCTCCCCTGTCCTGGCAGGGAGGAGGTGAAAGTCCCCTTGTCTCCTCCCCGCCACCCCCCCTTTCCTTCTGGTGTGGCATGGGCCTGCCTCACTGATTTTGGGGTCATCTACTCTATCGACCCTATACTTCTGTCTCTCACCCCCCAGCCTTTAGTCTCCCCTCCCCCCTCTAGCTTTCCAACTAGCGTTCATCCCATGTCAAAATTATCCTAGCCCTACACCCAAAATTCTTAATTCCACACTGTATAACTTAAAACTCCTTGGCCTGACCCAACCTCTAGCGCACCCCCCATTTTTTTTTTTTTTTTTTTTTTTGTCCTAGCCACTGAAATCCCAGGAAATTAGGTGGCAGGACCTGCCAGAGTACTTATTTAAAAATACTGGTGTACCTGGCTTGCCTCCACGGGGCTAAGTGTGGGCAACGTTGGGCCTCAGTAGGGGTCCAGCGGCTAAATAGCCAGATGAACAACGGTACACGACACTACATCCAACAATATCCATACACTTTTAAATCTCTGGCCTTTACAGTGTTCTGTAACACGCGACAATGTAGACTACACGGAGATGGGGGTAACCCCTGTGCCGTTAGACCCTAAACACACTTTACACTTCACTTTTTACACCTCCAGATCCAGTGCGAGGACTCCTGTCAAGACCTGGAGGGCGTGCGTGCTCACTGTTCTGCATGCACGAGAGATGAGTATAATGCTACTCTGGATTGTGTCCGGGTGTCTTTTATTTACAACTGTTCCTGCTTTTTTGTACCATATCGGGGATCCGTGGGTAATGGCTGGGATGAAAATTGCTTTGTAGTGCAGGGACAGGGTTTTTCTGTTTAATCCCGTCCCTGCGTGAGACTCTTGCTATTAATGCTGCGTAATTCCTTACGCAGGTGGATGATGTAAAGTGTGTTTAGGATCAAACGGCACTAGGGGTTTTCCCCATCTCCGCGTTGCTTTCATTGTGGGTGAACCAGTTCGCTGGGAAATGCCAGAGATTTAAAAGTGTATGGATATTGTATATGTGTAGTGTCATGTACCGTTGTTCATCTGGTCGTTTAGCCGCTGGACCCTTACTGAGGCCCAACGTTACCCCACTTTCGCCCCGTGGAGGCAGACCAGGAAACACCAGTAGACTATGATTTACTCTGCAGGTCCAGCCGCTTAATTTCCTGAGATTTCGGCAGCTAGGACCTAAAAAAAAAAAAAAAAGAAAAAAAAATATATTTTTTGGCAAATTCGATGAGGAATAACATTTGCCATCAAGGCCTTCAAAAGAAGAGGCTATTAGAAGAGGATGCCCGAACTGGATCTGACAATCGCCAACTCATGCACAATAATTAAGCGAGGACAACATCAAAACTCACCTTTCCCCTACTCCCCCACCATCCTGAGTGGGAGAGGAATCTTTCTACTTGATTAACACTTATTTCTTCTATCTGGGGCAGATCTTCCCTTAGACCTGTGTTCGGGTGATAGAAAGGGGGCCTATTTACCCCCCTTTCTATCCCCCTCCTTCCTCTACCTTAAGCCCTCCTAAAGTTCTCTAGGAGTGCTCAGAATGACGACAATAAAACGCGGCACGCCTATGGACAATAATTAAATGACAACAACAAATCTCACCTTTTCCTCTACTCCCCCGCCATCCTGAGTGGGGGAAACTTTCTACTTGCTTAACACTCATTCCTTCTAACTAGGGCCGACTTTCCCTTAGACCTGCCTCCTTTCTATCCCCCTCCTCCTCCTTCCTCTACTTAGAGCACTCCTAAAGTTCTTTAGGAGTGCTCAGCATGACGACAGTAGAACCCGGCACGCCTTCTAGTGGCAGGGTTGGGGTGGGGTGGCGACTTGGTGTCGTCCCCCACCTGCTAGGTTGCCGATCCGGCGACTACACACAACAGAACAATGGCCAAAAGAGAGATGCCATATTACAAGAAGAAATGAAGCGGCTAATGGGGGAAACTCCGGGCTCCGCTCAAGCAACTCAACACACACACACGACTTTCATCAACCGGTGAAATACCACCACTTTGCTTATTGGAGACTTGAAGTGGTGAAAGCCATGTTTAGTCTCAAGAGCAAAGTTTCCGGCATCCCTCTCTCCCCATACTTTTCCTTCAACCCATGCACGGTACTAAGTACTATGTGTGTGTGGACATGTGTGTGTATAGGTAGGGTGGCTCCTAGAACGTCCGTTCAAATCCACCTCGTTTCTTTGTAGGTTGAACAGACTCTGCAAAACAGGCCAGCGTGTAATATAGTGCAATGTTCGTGTAGTTTAATGCATGTTATGTTGTTGTGTTATGCTGACCTCTTGGCTACCCAGAAGCAGCTATCACCAGGAAGGCTGCTTCTAGATACTCGTCCACACCACGGGAAGGTGGGCCAGTTCCAGTAGATGGGACGCATAAGGTCTCAGGTTATGAGACAACAACACTTTAAAAAAAAAACAAAAAAAAAAAAAAAAAAACACCTCTGGGGGCCCAATCCAGAGCTAGAAAAAAAAAAAAAAAAAAAAATATATATATATATATATGCACACATATATCCTCCTCATCATGGGCATTTCTTGGGCATTCTGGACACACTTCGGTAATGTTTTCAACACATTATTTTGGTTCAAGTGTTTAACAGGCGTTTCCTCAGTTCAAAGGCTCCCTTTGCAAACTCCTGGAATAATTGAAATACACTCCTATTAGATAAGAACACCTCTTCCCGACCTAACTCATTTTCAGCAATGATTTCCCTGATTATTTCCCTGACATTATCATAAATTGTACACACATATAATATATGGTGCCAACTTTCAACCTCACCACAAAAACAGAGATCTGTATCCGAAAGACCCAACTGAAATAATTTCGCTTTCATCGAGCCGTGACCTGTTACTAAAAATGATGTTTGTAAACTTGGTGTAAACCAACTTCGAACTGTTCTGTCACTTAAAAAGGTAACATCAGGAATAAATTTCTTTGTCACTCGACCAGAAGATACAGTGTCCCATCTTGTTTGCCACAAGTTAACAATCTCGTTTAAACATCTTCTCTTCTCCCTCTTAATGTCAGAATTTATGTCAACTTCTATACCAACAAGTCTAGTAGATATTTTCTTCTTAATGCCATAGCACAGCCTTCGATAAGCCACGAACAAATCCAAGGGGACTGCCCCAGCCATCACTTGAAGTGCAGTCGTAGCTACAGTTCTACATACCCTTAATACTGAGAAGCATTGTTCTTTGTAGTGAGTTTAATTTAGCCTGAAATCTAACAAGAGCCACTCTGTGAGACCAAACTCCCGCTGCATATGTAACCATAGGCAGAAACACCACCTTATAATATAAAAATAAAGTTTTATTGGACACTCCCCAATCTCCTCTTGATACTCTTATAATATAACCGGCAAATTTCCTGATCTTGCTATGTAGATGTGTTATATGCGCATAATAAGACAACTTGTGATCAATAAGGAGCCCCAAGTATTTAGTTTCAGAAACCATAGTCAACTGTCTCCCATTTAATTTTATTTGCGGCGGTCGTCCCAAATCAAGTTTTGTTTTAAAAAGCATCATTTTGGTCTTTTGGGGGCTAATGGTAAGCTTAAATCCTTGTGCCCAGGTATTAATATCATTTATTACACGGTTTGCATTTTGCTCCAAATCGTGTCGTGATCGACCTGCCACAATTAATGTGACATCATCAGCAAAAGCTATCACGTGACAATTTACTTGTGGTCGAACCAGCCAGTTCTGTAGCACCAAATTCCAAATTGAAGGACCTAATACAGAGCCCTGAGGGCAACCTCGCGTGATTTGTCTTTGAAGGAGAAAATGTTTAGACCTTACAGTCACATATCTCTCAGAAAAATAACTCCTGAACAGACTGTATAACTGCTTAGAACACTCAGCACGACACAGTTGAGAAAGAGCTGCCTCCCACCATACTGAGTCGAACGCACCTTCAAAATCTATATATATAGCAAGTTCATATTTTGAATCAGAGTTTGAAATGTATGTATGAAAGTCCAGAAGAGCATCCTTGCACGATTTCCCCGGTGTAAAACTATACTGATTAGGTGTAATCATGTCATGGCGTTCTAGCAATTCTTGTAAACGTATTGCCATTAACCTCTCTAACACTTTCCCCAGTTTAGCCAACAAAGCAATTGGACGGTAGGACTTAGGCTCAATTAAAGGTTTCCCAGGCTTCCTAATTAGCCTCAATAAAGCAATCTTCCATTTCAATGGAAACAGTCCTTCCTCTAAGCACTTATTATATAACAAAAGTAACATGTTAGGTATCAACTTAAAAAACCTCACTATAAATGCATTCTCAATCAAATCTATTCCTGGACATTTTGCAAAATTAAGTTTCTTTAACACCCCTGCCAGTTCATCTATTGTAAACGCCATGGTATTACCTCTAGCTACATAATACTGATTTTTTCTCCGCAGTTCGGATTGGCACTGTGAGTCTAAGATGGGATCGTCAACCGGGAACGGCCTAGTTAATATTGCATTTACTGAATCCTCCCAGCCAATAGTCTCAGTAGAATCCTCTTGAATTGTATTAAATACCTCCAAACTTCTCAGTTTATCTCTTGACAACTTATATAGCAAACCCCAGGGATCATTTCTCCCCGATTCTTTTACAAACAATCGCCAGGTTTCTCTCTTCCGAGTTGCCATGGTTCTCTTGTAATTATTCTTAAGAGATACGTAATTTTCATGCAATCTAACTACCTCAGAATGACCCCAGTTCCGATGCCGCTGGTACTGTCTCCTAGCTCGATATACAGCCCGTCGTAAGACAGTCAGTTCGTTTGTCCACCATGGGCAGGATTTTTGTTTAATTACCTTCTTCCTACCTGACTTATATGCCGCTCTTACTATTGAATCCTCTATAGTATTAGCTAAATATATTGCAGATTCACGAACTATCTGTTGTTGTTTATCCGAGGAAAAGTCCCGAAGAACAGAAGCTTCATACATGGACCAATCAAACGATTTCAATGAAAACCGTACAATGTGCGGTATCCGATCTTGAGTACCAGTTAAATCCGGCACATTCTTCACATAAAACAATATGGCTCGATGATCACTTGATGTCCAATCAGGCATTACCTTCCAGTTACAAATACAATGTCTAATACCAGAAGTTGTTATAGTTAAATCAATATTAGATTCACCCATTGGTCCACAGAAGGTAGACAGTTGATTTGATTTGTTCATTACAAATAAATTATGGCTCGATAAAAACTCTTCCAGCAATAAACCTCTCATGTCAGATGTTGCACTATACCACAACGGAGACTTTGCGTTAGCGTCTGTCGAAATAATCACTTGTTTAGGTCTTAAAATGAGCAACACATACTCTAAATAATCCACGCAATTATTAAAGTCCATTGAAGGAGCACAATACAGAGATATAAAATAGAATTGAACATTTGCCGAGGCCACCATAACACATGTAGCGAACTGGTTGCATAACCTATGAACAACCACTACGTCTAGATCTCTATTATTGACCACAATTCCAGTTTTAGGCTCTTCCTGCACCGGTTGTATTATTCGTGACGTTAAGGGATAACCAAATATTCTAGATGTTTGCTCACCTGGAACTCTAGCCCAATAAGGTTCCTGTATTGCCACCAAATCAATTTGAAAATCCTCACTAATCTTCCTAATCTCGTCCGCTACCAATCTCGATCGTTGTCCATTAATCTGCATTATTTTAATTCCTGTAGAATAAAAAACTTCAGTTAACTCAGGATCTTCTTCCAACCCCCTTTCTCTTCGTTCATTACAACTATTCATTAGCAGTCCGAGTTCGTACCATTTCCAGTGCTCTTTGATATTCTGGGCATCTAACGTCCCTTACTGAATGGCAAAAATCCCGCTTACGGCGCTTGCAGTTAACACAGCTTGGCTCCTGATCTTTGTTTGGGCATTCAGCATATACATGCCCCCCTCTTGCACAATGACCACAAGTAGGGGAGCTGTGAGTACAATATTTCGTAACGTGTCCATATCCAAGACATAAAAAGCATCTGGAAACTATAGTAAAGGGGCGGTGCCTATGCGCACTTACTGCCAAGTATAAACGATCCAATGTGGATATAAGCTTATATAACCTTGGGGAGAGAGTAATAACCCAATGTACAAAAGCTGTACTTCTAGACTTGGTCGTAAACCTAAAACTTATGTCTTTCTTAACTTCCTCGAACGTGATCCCGCGTTCTTCCAGATTCTTACAGTATAATTCTTCAATGATATCTTCCTGACTTAACTCCTTAGGAATATCATATATAATCACTGATGGGTTGCCCTTTTTGGGAACACCCGTTGTTATTCCAACAGACGCCAAAGAATCCGATGCAGCTATATTCACCAAATCCGTCTTTATAGCTGTTTCTAATAACACACCTTTATTTCGCACCAACCGTAGAGCTCGGACTTTCACTGACTTAAATTCATTTTTTAAAGCATTTGCCACAGCAGTTTTCACTTCAGAACTCGATTTAAGCTCACTACTATCAGAAGCTCGAAGAATCATAAGATTTTCCCCAGACCTGGGTATTCCTTCCTTAGGACGAGTACCACTCGCTATCTCTGCATAAGTACGCTTTACTTCCACCCCCTGCACTTGCGCGTGATCTTGACTACCTATTACACCCTCCTCTTCACTCACTATTTCTTTGTGGGCCTCAGTCTTACTATAAGGCTCAGACGAAAATGTTTGAATTAAGTGTTCTAATAAATTCGCCCGTTTACTAATCTCAGCATTTAAAGCTCTAAGTTTTTCATTTTCTATTAATACAGCCGTAGTCGCTGTTTCTAACTTAGCCCACTTGTCCATAATTATGTCTCCTGCCTTCTTTGTAACCTTATTAACGTCTGCCAAGAGGAAGCTCCTAATATCTTTCCTCATTTTAGAGATCTCCTCACACCTTGACGATACATCTTGTACATTGTATAGCTCATCAGTCATAGTTTCAACATCCTGACTTGGTATAAGTTGCACCTCAGTATTATTCACAGCTACTTGTTCACTAACTTCCTCTTCATGCGCTAACTAAATGTCCGTATTCCCATAAGCTCTAAACTGATCCTGACTACGTCCTCGAGAGTATACAAACTCCCCATATTTTATAAACTCTTCCCGCGACTGTGGCATTTTAGGTGGCAGTAGGGGGGAACCGTCTTCCCCTGTATCAGATCCCACTGTATGCTTCCTAACTGTTCCACTTGATCCTTCCATAATTCTTATTAAATTCAATTATCCAGCTACACAGCTAACAATATGTTAGTTCTTGTTATTTTCAAACAGTAAACTCAAACTAATTACTTTGCAGTGAAAACTAATCAACTGCTAGATTATCCAAACAAAAAAAAAAAAAAAAAAAAAAACAACACATGCAGAACAATAAACCAGTACGCTATTCTTTTCTACTGATCCTTATTGATATTAATAAATATTAGTTTCCAAAAATAAATAGTTTTCAAACAAAACAGTAATTCTGACTATGTATAATCAGACTACTCCCACCTCATAAAAGCCGGAACAACCGCTACTATTTCTATCTGCTATGAGGCGAAGAAAACACGGAACACAGTAGAAATGCGACCGCACCGCAGTATCAGCCGTCCAAGGTACTAAGTACTATAGGTTTTGATACCTTTCGTGTTTGGGGTTCTCATAAAAAAAAAAACAACACACACACACACACCTCAGGTCAATGTCAATATAGGCCGCCGTAGCCTAGTGGTCAGGCGCGCGGGTGCATAAGTACACGTGCCTTGAGTGATCGGGGTTCAAGCCTGTGACTGCTGAATACGGTGCTGTTTCTTGTATTCTGTCTATCTTGTGAACTCCTCTGACCGTTTGGTCGTCCCGGAGTATAAACAGAAAATTTATTTATCTCCGGAATGCAACTGCCTCTGGTAACTCAAACTAAGGTTCTGGTGGTCGTCATTGACCACAGACTCTCTTTCAACCAACATGTGCAACATCTTAGCCAGAAAATAAAGAAATTTACAGCAGCCGTTATTAAAAGCTCCAAGTGTGACTGGGGAATGTCTAAGAAAACATTAACACTTTATAACAAAGCAGTTTTTTTACCTATTGCTATGCGGCAGAAGCATGGTTTCACAGAGCCACCAACTCGAAAATCAAACAGAAACTGAATTCAATCCAGCGAAGCATCATCCTGGCAACCCATCGACTATGCAGAACGGTCTCCACAGCAGCCAGTCAAGTCATAGCAGGAATGCTCCCACTTGACTCTTATATATCGTGGCTTCTGTTTTATACTTCAAAAAAGCATTCCGACAAAAATCTTAGATATAGAACTCTCTCTCTAGAAGAAGATGTAAAGAAGGAAAAAAGACGCTGTTTTAACGAATTAGACAATATATGGCAATCCAGGTGGGACACATCGCCCGAGGAACAAGTCACTAAGAAATTCCTCCCGAGTGTTACGTTCGTAATGACAAGATCTGTTAATTCATGGTTTTTCCCTTAGCATGGAGACCTCCTACCTTATAACAGCACACGGATCACTTAATGCAAAACTGTATCAGCTGGGGTTGCTCCAGATCGCTACTTCTGTAGGGCAGCTGAGGACTGGCACCATATCTTGTTTGACTGCCCTCATTATGATGAATACAGGAATAGAATAAAAACTGAAAACCCAAACTTCTCACCTAACCATCTAGACTGACTCCTCCTGAACCTGGAGAGCATTAGTCTACTACAAACATTTGCTGCTGATGTCTTTTCTAGAAGGCAGACTATTCCTTAGAGCCAACGCGACGGCAAGCGCTTAAATGGTCCTGGATTATGTTCGATCTGCGGGCTCTCACCCCAGTAAAAAAAAAAGAAAAAAATATTTATTATTTTTTTTTCCCTCGCGATCTGCTTTCTCCTGGGACTCTCCAGGTCAAGGTAACACAGCACATCCTCTCTCTCCAATTTTTTTTCCCCTTGCATTTCATTCTGGAATGGGACTTCGCTGGGCGAAGTCCCATTCCAGAAAAGAAGAATTCCTTTTCCCTCCTCCCTGGGAAAAGAAGAATTTTCCCGGGAAAATTCTTCTTTTCCCAGGGAGGAGGGCCAGCTGGTAGTAGGGGAGACCTTGTCTTCCCGCAGCTAGGGACGAGTATCTAAAGCTGTCGTCCAGAGGAGTGCTGCTTCCGGGTAGCCAAAATGCCAAAACAAAACACTAAATTACAGAACACATCTAAGCTCAAGAACACTTTTTTTTTTTTTTCTTTCCTATCTTTCTCCCGTGCGGGATGAAAAACTTTTTTTTCTTTCTTTTCCTCTCTCTTTCTCTCTTCTCTTTCCTCTCCCCGCATGGATATTTTCCTGTGCGGAAATACCAAAAAAAAAAAAAAAAAAAAAAAAATTTTTTTTTCAGTACATACACATGGCCCTATTTTAACAGAGTTTGTAAATACTCAACAGAGCAACGAGGCGGAGATGAAGCTAGGTTCTAGGAGCCGCCCAAAAACAAAACATTAAAAAAATAATAATAATAAATATCTAAGCATCATTGCTGACCAGGTGCCCCCTTTCATTGCAACGGTCTTCCCCTCTGGGGAAGACCGTTGGCGTATTATCTGTTACAAACCTTTGCTAAAGCTGCATGTGATCAAAGAAAAAGAATGCTTCCACAGTTAAGAACTGGTTTAACTTTGGATAATTAACTGGGATTAACGTGGTGTTTGTAGTTACAGCTAGCGAGATTTGTTTTTATTATTATTTATTTATTTTAGCTTTATTTTATTTTATTTTTAAACTCGGGAGTGAGCCCCCAGAGTTTTTTTTTTTTTTTTTTTCATTTCGTCTCAAACTGAGACCTAAGACTTCCCATCTACTGGAACTGGCCCACCTTCCCGTGGTGTGGACGAGTATCTGGAAGCAGCCTTCCCGGCGATCGCTGCTTCTAGGTAGCCAAAAAGTAGCACATCACAACATACATAAAATACACAAACAGCACACTACTCCAAGTCTGGCCTAGTTTATAGTCTGTTAAAACCTACAGTAATACAAGGCGGATTTGAACAGACGTTCTAGGAGCCGCCCTAACAATAACACATGTCGCGTCTATGCCTCGCCAGGTACGAGCTGTTTTGGCTGCACGTGGTGTACCAACATCATATTAGGTAGGTGGTCATAATGTTTTGGCTCATCGGTGTATTTAGTATATAATGTAGCGTGGCACCAGAACTTCAGTTCAACTCCGCACTGTGATGAATACAGAACTCTGTAAAAGACCAGAAATGTGTGCAATGTTATGTTTGTACATTGTATTTGTATGTTGTTTATGACTACTCTGCCCCAGGAAGGCGATCACCAGGAAAGCCCGACACGTCTACACAACGAGGAAGTGGACCACAAGTATGCATGTACCGTGGCCGACCTCGGAAACCTCTGTTCTACAGCTCTTACTTCTCTAACAATAAGGGGAAGTGTTAAGACCGGCATTTCAAGCAGAGTAGCAGCAATTAAAAAAAGAAAAAAAAAAAATGGTCAATGAACATTTAACTTTTTTTTTTTTTTTACCGTATGATGTGAGCAATACACGAAGGAACCAGTTTTTTTCCTGCTTCTTTCGTGCATCGTGGCCGTGAGGTCCAACCGGAGAGTACGGTACCATCGTAATATCCAAGTCCGAGGCGGGATTCGAACCCGCGACCTTTGGATTGCCAGGCAGGCACTTTACCCACCCGGCTAGCCCGGTCGGCAACATCTAACTAAAATATTGAAAAAAAAAAGAAGCTTAGAGCCTGACTTTGTAAGTGGAACATTTCAGGTTACACAATTAATAAGTAAATTTATTTAATTTGAATTTTATTGAATAAAAAAAAAAAAAAACAAGCAGCATTTTAAGAAATATAACCTAAAATAGTTAAGCAAGAACATACTCAACTGTTCGCAAAAATCAGTTCAAATAAGTATTTATATTACATTACATTAATGACAGTGTTAATCAGTGATAACAGTTTTTGACAAGAAAAACAGCCAATCAAGGTTCAAATATATTGACCCACAAAGTTCACTGACCCAAAAATTCAATATTGCCGATAAAAGGTCAAGTTTTTATTCAAGGTCAGTGTGTGTGTGTGTGTGTGTGTGTGTGTGTGTGTGTGTGTGTGTGTGTGTGTGTGTGTGTGAGAGAGAGAGAGAGAGAGAGAGAGCCACAAAATTTGAGACAAGGGTGCTATTTTAACATGACACAAACAATCCAGACAATATTTTAAATATATAACATAAAATTTATATGAAGAAAAAAGTTGAGAAAATTTAATAAATTTTAACATTTGTGTTATCAGTTTGACAACAGGCGATTTGGAAGGTACGTCCACTAAAACTAATGGACGTACCTTTCAGAGGAGAGTATTAAGTTTTAAGGGAAGAAACTTGGGAAATTTATGTAAATAAAATTTACAAAATTATAAACAAGACTGAAGAAATAAATTAAAAAGATAACAATTGGTAGTGAGCAATTTAAAAGGTAATTTTATTATTCAGACAGTAACTGCCGCCTTTTTAGGAAGACAGAAGGTGAAAAATTTTGAATGAAGTTAGAAAAAGTATTTTTTTTTTTTTTTTTTTTTTGATTTGGTAGTTGTTGGCGCATCGGCTTCAGTGGCCATATTGCACCTCCCAAGGTTTTTGCAGTACTCTGATCCAAGCCCGAGGCGGGAATCGAACCCGCGACCTTTGGGTTGCCGGGCAGGTACTTTACCCACTCGGCTAGCCCGGTCGGCAGAAAAAGTATTATAAACAGATTCCTGATCCGGAGAGATGTGACCAGTGCCAGAATAACTGTAAACGAAATTCATTGTACAGAAAAATAGAACATGGATCGAAACCTCGACAGAACCACAAAGACGGAATTCAGAGGTGGAGAGGCTACACGGTTTGCAAGGTGATGTTTCTCCACCGCGACTTCGATACCGCTAGTTCGACAACCGTCGTATGAATCACACCAAGTTAGACATGACGTATGTCAAGATTACAACAATCTATTAACTGCTGGTGATATGATTAAAACGCCTCCGGAAGTGGCCTGTGACCCCCGCTTCCGCGTCAGGGAAGGGTGAATAATAGCCAAACAGCTACCGTGCTAAGGGAATTACTAAGATTTACGCTTCTGCTCGTACTGCAGGGATGTGTTTGGCGCTCTACCAGCTCAATCCTAATATTGAGTCTTTGGGGATTTTTTTTTTTTTTATGAACACCCCAAACACGAAAGGTATCAAAACCTATAGTACTTAGTACCGTGCATGGGTTGAAGGTGAAGTATGGTGTTGGGGGGGGGGGATGCCGGCCGCCACTCCAAAGTATAGTTCGCTTGCCATTTTGCCTTGTACTTCTGATAAAGCATTTTGGAAAATAAACTTTTCGCAATCCAAAAGACGTGCGAAAAGAAAAGAATTTTTTTCAAAAAGAATAGAAAAAGACAGTTTTGTATTCTTTTCTTTTCAAACTGAAAAGAATTTCTCAGATGTCGTGTCAGAATCTGAATCATGTCACCATCGCATAAACCAAAAGTAATCGAGTCGTCGTCGCTTTTAATTTTGACAACAAATGGAAGCTGTGATTAGTTTGATGGAGAACATTTTAAATCTGGCATTACAGAAGAGCAGTATACTGAAAATATAACTATACAATATTGGTGTTAATATAAATACTAACAAGCACTTCACTATCACCAAATATTTGAGCACTTTTAATCCATGCGTAACAGAATACGTCGCCATCTATCGGCCAAATTTGTAACATTTCATTCAAATGCTGCATCATCTGGTAGAATCTGAATCGTGGCTGTCTGCCACAGGCGGATTTAACAGCGGGCGCGTGCCCTGGGTCTCGACTTCTGAAGGGCCTACGCAAAACCCCAACAAATTAAGTTGAACTAATATGTTCAACTATTAGTTCAAAACTTTGTGATTATTATTATGCTATTATTAATTATATTATACATATATTATATTCAAATTTTATTGGAAATAAAACATTAATAGTACATAATATTTTTTATTTATTTAAAAAAAGGGTTAACATGTATTTTTATTTTCCCTGTCTCTCTCTTTTTTTTAAGGGACCCAATATTTTCTTCCGCGCCCGGGGCCTCAACCGATCTTAATCCGCTACTGTTCATGCAAGACAACGCTGATAGAGCTGAAGTGGTGTAGGAATATCTTGAAACTGAGAATATCCAATGACTGCCGTGGCCAGCACATCACAAGGCTTAAATCCAAACATGTGTGGGAGGCCCTGTTGTGTCACACTGCACACCGACAGCCAAACTCGGTCACTTCGTGAGCTAAGATCTGCGCTAAGGGAATAATGGGATTTGTTGCCACAGAAGCTTCTAAACACCTTTATATCGAACATGCAACAGCTAAACAGACCAGACCTCTGTTAACCACTGTCAGGCCTGCTTGGCCGTTAGAGGGCTCATTCACCATACTGATATCATGCGAATTTATTTTTGAGCATCTTGTATCGACTTATGTAATGTGACCTTTTTGGTAATCCAATGCATCACAGCCTAAAAAAACATGTGCAACTTGTGAAATATTTCCCGAACTCTATGGAACAGAACATGATCTAGCCAAGGAGGATGTCTTTGTGTGTGCTAGGTTCAGAGAGTGTTTAGAAATTAGGAGTCAATTGATGGGCATCTATGAGAGCTTGATGTGTAGATGCCCTCGAAAAAATTAATGAGGGACACATCAAGCTCTCAGCTGCCCAAATCACTGCTAGAGTTTACTCTTGTGCATCAGGCAACAGAGTGGCAATCTCAAACTCAGAATGCGCTGGTCCCATAGTAGTTAGATATTGTTGGTGACTCTATTGTCAGGTAGATGGGTAATATGTTGGGTAAAAATGATAGATGGAATAGGACCAGGGTATGTCTGCCAGGGCCAAAATTTCATGATGTTTCAGAGTGAATATAATCTTTTAAGGACAGAAAGGGTGATATTGTTGTACACGTTGAAACCAGGGACATTAAGAGTAGGAGATCTGCAGATTTACTTAACAAGTACAGTTCAATGTTGCAAAAAAGTTGTGAGGTAGGGTTAAATTTGAAAGTGTCTGCAATTCTGCCCAGACACGACAGGAGGGAGTATAAGATGAGAGCCTTGTCAATCAATTCCACCCTGCACGCAATGCGTAAGGCTCGAGGGGTAGAATTTTTTCCCCCTGATCTGTGCTTGTTAACATGAGAGACTGCTTCTACAGGGATACACTTAAATAGAAAGAGTGTTTGCTAATGTTATCGAGGCAGCATTAGGTGGGGTCGGAAAATTGCAAGCTTGGCAGGATACACAGAATAAAAGATTAAAAGTAGCGAGAGGTAGAGGTGAAAGTGATTCTTGTATTACTACTATTTCAGAGAGCAGCAGCCTGGACCTAGGGGTGCTGGAGGTTTCAAGGACTGATGACAGTCACCATGAAACAAATAAATAAATGGGCTGTGTCAAGGTAACTAAGAATAAGAATAGGTGCATGTAGACTTGCATGTACACCAATTCCAGAAGTATAGTGGTCCCAGACAGTTTTTAAATTCTGTACAGTGGGATCATCTGACGATGTTACCAACAGTAAATTCTAAGTGCGAAGCATTTAAGGAATTAATCGTGGATGCTACTAAAAGTTTCATACCTATTAAGAAATATTGTTCAAGGTTTAGGCCTAAATGGTTATCAAATGAACTAATGAGACTCGTGACAGAGAAGAAAAATGCATGGGATGCATATAAATTATCAAGCGACTCAGAAGCCTATGTCAAATATAAGCTAGTCTGTAATCAGGTCACAAAGGAGGTTAGGCAGGCGAAGGCAGATTACGAGAAATCCTTGGCAAAAGATGCTAAGAAAAACAGATGCTAAGAAAAACTTCTTTACTTATATAAACTCTAAAAGGAAGGGGTTGAATCTGATTGGTCCACTTGACATCGATGGTTCGACTGTTGATGATCCAGCTCAGATAGCAAACAAATTTAATGAGTATTTTGCATCTACATTCACACATCAGGAGTTATTAGGGTTTGAAAATGGCAGAAGGTTATCAAATTGTAGCAGGGTACTTAATGATTTTGTAATAACTGAGAGCAAAGTGGAGGAGAAATTGTTGAAGTTAAACATAAGAAAGGCACCTGGGGTGGAAGGGATCTATCCAGTTATATTAAAGGAGGCCGCAAGTGAGCTCAGAGGAAGTTCCCACTGACTAGAGCTGTGCAAATGTATCTCCAAATCGCACTGTGGGAGGAGGGATTGAAGAGTGACACGAGTAATTTCAGACCAGTTAGTTTAACTTCTGTTCTGGTTAACGATTCACTGGTTAAAGATGCATTGCAGGATCATCTTCAAGATAGACAAGACTGCAGTAATAATTCAGACACAGCATTCCTTGTCTTGTCTGAAAAATCTGATTAGATATTATGATGTAGTTACAAAGGACTGGATGCGAAAAATAATTTTGATATCATATATTTGGATTTAATGAAAGCTTGGAAACAATTGTGAATGGAAGACTACAGTACAAATTGGTGCAGAATGGCATTAAGGGTAAGTTGCTACAATGGACAAAAGGGTGGTTGAGTGGAAGAAGACAGAGGGTGGTAAACAACTAGCACTGCTCTTCGTGGACTAATATTATTAGAAGTGTCCCACAGGCAGAGGCGGATTTAACGGCAGGCACACCGGGCGCGCGCCCTGGGCCCCGACTTCTGAACGGTCCCTCAAAACCCCAACTTTACACTTTTTTCTAATAACACCAAGTTTGGTTTCATATGTGCGGTTTTAATTACGTACAAGTTTATAATCGGCGGTAAAACCTGATAGTATGTTTATATTCGCTTATTTTCATTATTTCATTACTACACTGCATACTATACACATACTACGCTGCATAGGCCACGCGCGGCTGCGCTACCGCTCATCGGAGCAATAGAATTGTATTTGTTCCTTTGTACTTACAAAGGTTCTCCTGCAGTGCAGACTTAACAAATACGCGTATATCGTATATTGTTGTTGAAATTATATTAAGATAAAATTAATTCCTGTTGTTACATCGGCGCCTGGATTTTCGTAGTTTATGAATAATTTTTGAATTTTAATTAATTGTTAATTTATTGCGCCATAACGAAAAATCTCTTCTCTAGTATTCTAATCATTCAGACTATTAAATTTTATATTTTTCTTTTCATTGGTAGGCTACCAATGGTAGATAGATAAATGAAACGACACCTATCAGGGGCCGAAAAAAGACGCGAATATAATATAATGCATATATTATATTCCAATTTTATTGGAAATAATAACATTAATAATACATAACATTTTTTATTTATTTAAAAAAAATGGTTAACATGCATTTTTATTTTCCCTGTCTCTCTCTTTTTTTAAGGGGCCCAATATTTTCTTCTGCGCCCGGGGCCTCAACCGACCTTAATCCGCTTCTGCTGTCTGCTTATCATTATACGCCTGTTCAGAGAATACATAACTAACTTTCCTCACTTAACGTCATCATCACCAATTCCCTCCAGGTGTTTTTTAAATTCCAATATGCTTTCAGTGAGCAATTGCTAAAAGCAAAACAAGCAATAGGATTCACGAATTCATTAAAACTGAGGCATACGATGCAAGAAAGCGAACTTACTCAGCATCAGCCAGAAAAAAAAAAAATCCAATTCGCTCCCAAAGTTTGTCCAGTTCTTCCTTGAATTTATTTAAGCTATCAACTTCCACAACGACAAATGAAAGTTTGTTTCAATAATCAACTACCCGCTGGCTAAAGGCAAATTTCCGCACAGCTATAACTGTCTTTCCTCAATTTGAATTTATGCCCCCTCAAGTGAGTAATCTGAGAAAAAAAAAGAATCCAATCAGCGCTGATCTTGCTCAAACCATTCAAGGCTTTATACACATCAATCAAGTCACCTCGCAGGACTTAAGCGTTTCTTGGTAAGACTACCACTTTGTTCCTCTCACTAATCTAGTTGCCCTTCTATACTTGTTCCAGAACCCTATATCCTTGCTAAAATGAGACCTCCAGACCTGTATGCAGTGCTCAAGGTGTGGCCTGACTATTGCCTTACACAAAGGGATAATCACCTCCTTTTCCCTGCTAGCAAAATTCCTGTATATCATTGTCAAGACCTCATGAGCTGCTCTGGCAGAATGTCTGCACTGCTGAGAAAACTTCATTCTGATGCATGATTACCCCCAAGTCTTTTTATTCTCCACTACCCTGAGTGTAGTATCGCACAGTTGGTACATTATTTTGGGGTTACTGCTACCCATGTGCAGTATTTTGCATTTGTAAACGTTAAATTTCAGTTGCCACCTCTCAGCCCATTTGCTCAACTTTTCTAGATCCTGTTGCAGTAGCGTACTGTCATTAACGACCCTGCCAACCTTCATATCATCTGCAAACTTTGACATTAAGCCTGACATTGGCACATTCAGAATAGAATCCATGTCGTTTTTCGGAAAATATACATCAGTCGTTTAAATTCCGTATAGTTACAAAAAAAGTTTTTTTTTTTCATTGTTAACAAGGATTTTATCTATTTTTGCATTGTGGCTCATCTATTTTCAACTGAATACAGTTGACAACACTGATGCTAATGTGATCGCCATTCTTGTGCACAAAATGGTTCCCCCCTGTCACAAATGTTGCCCCTCCCATTTTTTCTGATATACCTTCATTAATATCATTGATAAATATCGAAAACAACAATGAGCCCAACAGCGAACCCTAGGGTACTCCATTAATAACATTAGCCCACGAAGAAAAGTGTCCTCTGATTACCACTCTGTATCTTCACTGCAGTGCCGGAACAAGGTATTTCCGCAACCCAGGCAAAATGATTTTTCGGCGTCCTTTACTGAAGATATATTTTTTTGCCTCATTGTTCTTCTGTGTTTGGTGCCCCTTAAAGAATGGTAACGAGGGCAGGAGCCCTGCTAGAACGTGCTTTAATCCGGCACTGCTTCTCCCGCTCAACTTTATCCATCATTTTCGGGTGTTAAGCAAGACTCTTTATTTACAACAAAGTATTCTATTTGCGCCCAAACTTATTTAAAGAAAACCAAATTTGAAACCCTTTTTATTAGCTTTTATTACCCAAGTTATATTTGGTACATCTACGTAGTACAAAATAGCAAAATAATTAGTAATAGTAGTGGCATATTGTGCAAGAAAGCAAGCTTATAAAGCATTAGCCAAAAAAAAAAAAAAAAAATTAAATCCACATCACCTGCTCATCCCCTCCAATAAATTTGTCTGGTTGTTCCCCCTGAATTATTTCAAACTACCCACTTCCCCAACACCAGAAGCTTGTTCCAACAATCAACCACTCGCTGGCTGAAGGAAAAACTTCCCCACATTTATCCTGCAACCAAATTAACTAACTTTAAAATGCACTGTAACTGGGCGACAACACTAACCGAACATATAATTCGAAGTTGCCATTGAGCCGAAATGTGCCACCGATTTACAAAATCTGTACCGCACGTCTGTATCTATTCCGTATTGCTAAATCGTCTGAGGAAATGCAGGAGGGGTCTTATACTGATAAGAAATGTATTCGGATTTTATATAAAAGACCATAATTCATTTACAAACAGCAGTGTTTAAACTGGGCGGCACGACTTTCTGGTTATTTTATTTTATTATTTATTTATTTTTTTTCCTTATTAAGTTCAACTTCCAGTTGACGAACTCCAAAAACATTTTTCTAAAATGCCAATGTTCGACTCCACCCGTATTTAATCTCATTGGTTCTACAGCATGAAAAGCCATAACCCTCAAACATTCATCGAAAACCTAATAAATATAAAATTTCTCCGAAGTTTTCGATGGATGCTGTCAGGGACTAACGGGTAATTGCAAAGGGGATGGGGGATGGGAAGTGCTTTGCGTGCCAATTTTTTTTTTTTTTTTTTTAACTACAGGCCCGTTCTTGGCCTCTACATCGGTGCGGCTAGGAGCGGGCAAACCCTCGTGAACGGCAAAAACAAGGTAATGAAGGTGAGAGAGAGGTGGCGTCGTTTCTGTCTCGTATATTCTTTTAACGGAATCTGAGCTTGCGGCTCATTTCAGTATTGTTTAGTGAATGGTCTGTTGAAGTGGGTTCACGGGTCGATCTGCTTGTTTCGCAGGCCGAAACCCTGAAACTACACGGCAAAAACCCAATCTCCTCCCCGCCTGCGATCGGCTAACCTTGATTGAAGAGGAGTGAAGAAATTCCTCCAGTCGTCGATACGGAATAAAACGCCGATCCTCCAAAAGAGTAACAAGGAACGACGTTCCGGTACTTTTTTTTCTAAATGCCATAATTGAAAATCATTAAATTTATACACCTAATATTATGAAACAACGGCATAATCAAAGGGGAGGGAGAAATATCTATTTTACCAATTGCTACTTAAAATACATATTAATAGTAATCTTTAAAATTAATAGATTTCTTTAAAAATTTATTTAAAAACAAAAATGTAAATTTCGCAATGAAACTTGAATGTTTCTTACTAAACAGAAAATTTATTTTTATTATTTTTTAAAATACAATCTGTTAGATAAAGAGATCCAACGAGAGATATATACAGCCGATGTGGACTTTCTTTAGACTTTCTGAAGAACGACGTACAGGATTTTTTTTTTTTTTTTTTTGTCATTCATATATATATATATATATATATATATATATATGTACATGTGAGTTTATGACCGATCTCTACTATTTAGATTAATTAATTTATTTATTACTTTTTCTTCTAAGGTAAAAATCAATTTTTAGGGGATTAAACATATAAATTTAAATTTACGTAATTTCAGCTTTAAAAATTAAAAGAAGAAATTTTCATTAAATACAAAATCAGCAAAAAAATGCAAGCAAACAACATTAAATAAATTTCTTGATAAAAAAACTGGAAACTGTGCAAGAAAATGTACGAACATGTGGAAATGATAACGACATGACCTCTTCTTTTCCATCAAGTTGAGAGAAACAGTGACACAGAATTAAAATTTAATTGGCCCCACGTTTGGAATGCTGACATGTGGATTGAGAAAAAAAAAAAAAACAAAAGCATATCTTTGGCTCACAAGCGACGCCAGAAAATTAGGATGTTTGTCTTGTGCTGCTGTAAAAAAAAATTAGGGCCGTCTAAAACGCAGGGAGTTAGCATTTCAAAGGAATGGATTTTTGGTAGTGGTATCATCTTGTGGCAAAGATAGTAGTGCACAATTGACACCTTTGCGTAAGAAAATTTATAAACATTCAAAAAGTACTTCACATATACAGGCTGAAAAAAAATCTTGCAAACTGCAAATGAACAACATTTAGAAGCGGTAATTGATCAAATGAATGACTCCGAAATTTCTAGCACCTGTAAGATTTCTAGAACTGCATATTACATTGCGAAACATGATCGCCCATATTCTGACCATTTTGAGTTTTTACAATTTATTGTTCAAGGTTTAGGCCTAAATGGTTGTCAGATGAACTAATGAGACATGTGGCAGAGAGAAAAATGCATGGGATACATACAAATTAATGAGTGACATGGAAGCCTATGATAGATATAAGTTGGTCTGTAACCAAGTCACAAAGGAGATTAGGCAGGCAAAGGCAGACTACGAAAAATCCTTGGCAAAGGATGCAAAGAAAAACAGAAAAGAGTTCTTTACATATTTAAACTCAAGAAGGAAAGGGATGAATCAGATTGGTCCACTGGATATTGATGGTTCAACAGTTGAGGATCCTGCTCAGGTGGCTAACAATCTAAACGAGTATTTTGCATCTACATTCACGCATGAGGAGTTATTCAGGAAGGAGAATGATGTAGGTAAAGTAAACATTGGCAGTGAGCTGGATGATTTTGTAAAACTGAGAGGAAAGTGGAGGAGAGATTGTTGAGGATAAACATAAAAAAGGCACCTGGGGTTGATGGGATCTATCCAGTTATATTAAAGGAGGCAGCAAAGGAAGTAAGCAAACCCTTAGCCATAATTATGAGAGCTTCTTTGGACTCAGGAGGGGGGGTTTCCCCATAGACTGGAGATGTGCAAATGTAACCCCAATTCACAAAGGAGGATCAAAGGCTGACACAAGTAATTATAGACCTGTTAGTTTAACTTCTGTTCCAGGTAAATTAATGGAGGCACTGGTTAAAGAAGCACTGCACGATCATCTAGACAAGAATTCAGTTATAGCTCGGACATAGCATGGTTTTGTTAAGGGGAAGTCTTGCCTGACCAATTTGATTGGATACTATGATGTAGTCACAAAAGAACTGGATGCAGGGAATAACTTTGATATTATATATTTGGATATTAGAAAGGCTTTTGGTACTGTTGCACATGGAAGACTGCTGCACAAATTGGAGCAGTGTGGCATTGGAGGCAAATTGCTGCTATGGATAAGGGGATGGTTGAGTGGCAGAAAACAGAGAGTGGTAATCAATGGACACTGCTCAACGTGGACTAATGTTATTAGTGGAGTTCCTCAGGGTTCAGTGTTGGGTCCGTTGTTGTTTTCGGTGTTTATGACTGATATTGATGATGGGATATCAAGTTTAATGTCCAAGTTTGCAGATGATACAAAGGTTGGCAGGGTTGTTAAGGACACTACTGACGCTATGCTGCTGCAACAGGATCTGGAAAGGTTGAACAGATGGGCTGAGAGGTGGCAAATGAAGTTTAACATTGACAAATGTAAAGTACTACATATGGGAAACAGTAACCCCAGAGCAACGTATCAACTCTGCGGTACTACACTGACAGTGGTGGAGAATGAAAAGGACCTGGGGGTAATTGTGCAGGCAGATATGAAGTTCTCTGAGCAGTGCAGACGAGCTGCAAGATTAGCTCATGGTGTCTTGTCAATGATATACAGGAATTTTTCTAGCAGGGATAAGGAGGTGATTATTCCCTTGTATAAGGCAATGGTTAGGCCACATCTTGAGTACTGTATACAGGTCTGGAGGCCTCATTTCAAGAAGGATGTAGAGCTGCTGGAACGGGTACAGAGAAGGGCAACAAGATTAGTGAATGGAACAAAGGGTTGCTCTTACAAAGGCTTAAGTTTTGCAAATTACAGAGTCTGTTGACTAGGCAGAGGCGAGGTGATCTGATAGAGGTGTATAAGGCTTTGAATGGTTTGAGCATGCTCAATGCCAATGGGACTCTTCATCTTGCTCAGAATAATCACCTCAGAGGGCATAAATTCAAATTGAGGAAGGACGGATGTCGGATAGATGTGCGGAAATTTGCCTTTGGCCAGCGGGTGGTTGGTTGGTGGAACCGACCAACAAGTGATGGAACCGACTTCCATCACTTGTTGTTGAAGTTGATAGCCTAAACAAATTTAAAGCTCAACTGGACAGGTATTTCGAACGAACAGAGGGATGAAATGGGAGTGGTGTGTGTTTTTTTTTTTTTTTTTTTTTTTTTGGCTGATGCTGAATAAGCTTGCTTTCTTGCATCATATGCCTCTACTAATGCTAATGCTAATTTCAAGAATTGAATTGCGCTGTTATTGCTCGCGGTTTGCGTTCAAGATTAAGTGCTACTAATATAATAGAGCAAGTCGCGAGGCAAATGAAATTAAAATTGTGCCAACAAATTGTGGACATTCCTGGAAACTTATCAATTCTCATTGATGAGTCTACCACCCTAAGCAAGAAATCTATTCTGATTATTTATTTAAAATGTGAAACAATAAAATGAAAGATCCACATTACTTGTTTCTTGATTTAATCGAATTGCCAGATCAAACAGCTTTCACAATAACAGTGTGTCTATTAAAATGTCTTGAAAAATACGGATTTGACGACAATTATTTAAAAGTGTATTTAATTTTTTTACAAGCGATGGGGCAAGTGTTATGTTGGGCAGAAAATCTGGAGTTGGAAATAAATTATTAGAAAAATATCCAAATTTGATCATATGGCATTATTTAAACCATAGACTTGAGTTATCAGTTGGAGATGCAATATCAGAAGTTCATAGAATTAACCATTTTCAAATATTTTTGGAAGTTGTTGTTGTTATTTGGTTTTTAGGAGCATTAGCAACTAAGGCCATATTGCTCCAGGGATATGCGGTGGTCATTCCCTGACCTTTCCGCATTCTCCGTATTTGGTGGTCACGGGCTCGAACCCCAGTCTAATCAAGAGGCGTGTGCTGCGCACTGCTGCTCCTGACCACCTGGCTACGGTGGCGTCCCCATATGAAGTACTGTATAAGTCAGAAAATACCTTTTGAAAAATCGTTGTTACATGCGGTGGGTTACTGACTGCAGTTACAAATTAAGAAAGAAAAAATTAAGAAGCAAGAAAAAAAAGTGGTAAAATAAAGATAAATATTTCATCTGCTAAAGGCAGAACCAGACATCACAAGCGTCACGAAAGACGTTCACGTATTTATCAGTATTTTCTCTTTCCTGTCGTCATAACTTACTTAAAAAAAAAAATAAAAAAAACTTAATTTTATTCTTTATCGTGTTAATGAAAAAACAGCAGTTTAAACATGTGTGTGCACCGAAGCGTAAGAACTGAAGTGGCAGCGTCCACGCGGTAGTTTTTGGGGGCGAAAATAAGAACACGCACGCACGCACACACCAAAAAGGGTTACTATTGCCCTCGAGTGCTTGAAAAGTATCGATAGGAGAGCATATGCACGCTGTTTTGATTTTTGTAATAATAATAAAATAAAACATTTCGTGCGATTCTAGTATGCTCTTATGCGATCCTTCCCTAAATATGGAGAGTGATTCATCTAGGATAAATCTGAACGTCCTCTTTGTGAAATTTCGAGGTCGAGCACAATTAAATAAGCCGTGCTATTTCTGTTACGGAAGCGTGTGTATTTTCTGCCGCTACAGTACCGCTACGTGTTTACTAAATCCGACGGCACTATTTATCCCGCACAGACACGTTCAAATGCTTTGCATCAGTTTGTTACGTTAAGAACTTTCATAGTTTATCAAAGGTACTATTTTCCCGCAAAAATAAATATATAAATAAAATCAAGTTCACGTTGCGATCCTTTATCGCTCGATCTTATTTTAAAAGGCGCGCATATACTCTATATCACCCTCTGCACCAGATCCAGTCTTTTTATTAACGCCGCAAAATAAAATTAATATAATCCACGATGTGAATCAATCGGTTGATAAAATCGTATTTATTAAAGCTGGTTATTATAATATTTAGAGGGCAAGTTTACAAGTTATCTTTGATATAATGCAACTAAAAACACTTCGCCTGTAAAGTTTTAGAATGTATTGGTTATTCTGAAAATTGTACGTTTCGAGGATGTTTTCTCCTAAACTACTTCAGTGATTGTAACTTGCTGTAGTCTTTTTGTGAGATTAAAAAACGTATGATTTGTACACTATTAACAATAAATTGTAAAAGATATTTCTTGGCTAAATGCCTAAGAATATGAGAGTTTAATTATGCATGGGTAATGCACATACATTTCTCCTACCAAGAAACGATGCATTAAGACTAATGCATCGTTTTAATTATATCTCATATTGTGAATGTTTTCACTACTACGAATAAGTAACGCTTCACCTATGGAGAAGACTACTGTTACTTATTCTCGGGTGGATACCATCCCCAGACGGCACCGTTTCAAGACTTTTTGGCTCCTCTTCAGTGGGTGAGTTTGGTTCTAAAACTGCATGGGTTTTTTAGTTCCAATATTTAAATAACGGTTTACTACACGTTTAAGTGGCCATCTTATGGTGTTCGTGTCTTACGCGTTCTTCATTCCGAGACTTCGCTACATCATATCAAACATATTAAAATGCCCATTCGTCACCTTATTATTTTTTTTTTTTTTCGTTTTGTTTTTAATAAAAAGTTAAAAGAATTTCTATAATTTGGTTTCCATAACAATTACTGCAGTTGTCAATCATTTTGCCAACAGAAAATATGAAGGAAACAATTTCTCTTATAAATCTGTTTCAAAATTAGCTTTATAGAATTTTGAAATAAAATCTTAGAATTCTATTTGAATTATTATTATTAGCCATATGGTGCAAGGAAATATGAGGCTTATGCTGCACCTGCAAAAAAAAAAAAAATAAATAAAATTTCTGAATATATATTTATTTATTATTATTATTTTTTTTTTTTCATAGACCCTACACACAGTGTCTGGAAAGGACCCATGTGTTAAAGCATGTTTATCAAACCTAAGCAATGGATGAAATCATGTAGCATCTCATGTGCAGGGAAAAATTAATTTTTATCGTTTCACAAACAGTCATCTAATCTAATGCACAAAATTTGTATTCATCCCCACTCAACGATCATTTAACCCCAAGGCTTTGGCACACCCAGGTTCATGAACCGGATATAATCATTCTTCTCTTTCTTGGTGATTCTCTCTCTCTCTCTCTTCTCTCTCTCAGGCCAACTCGGGAATTTTTTTCTTTGGCTGTGCAGCATAAGCCTCAGGCTTCCTTGCACCATATAGCTAATAATAATAATAATTTTAAACCAACATACAAATGCTACAAAGATGTAGATGGTACTAGGATTATGACCATAATCAGAGCCAGACTGTGTCAAAAATTCTTACCAAAGTGTAATATTTATTGAAAATCACACTGGCTTCTGGTCCACCGGGGATTCCCCGACAAGTCTTATGGCCACTCCACCTCTTGTCATAATCATCAAATGGAAAGTTTTATATAACTTAAAATTTATAGAAACTCCTGAATTTCTTTAAAAAAGATTATGAAAACAGTGCAAAGCATTGGGGTCATAATTGTAGTACCAGCAAATTCTCTTAACTGTCACATTCACAGTATTTCAATTATACATAAAAATAACCAACAGTGTAAGACAAATCCATGTACCATACAGATACCCAATTTACTTTTAGCTCTGCTTTTTTTTTTTTTTAACTTGCTTTTCTATGCATGATAAAGTGATTCTTCCACTGCTTCTGCTGTAATGAGCAGCAGCCTAGAGAGCAGGTTGCTGGGGATATCAAGAGCTGCTGGGAGTCACAATGGAACAAATAAATACATGGGCTGTGTTAGAGTAACTAAGAGTAAGAACAGGTATTTGTATACTTGCATGTACACCAATGCTAAAAGTAGAGTAAATAAATTTGATGAATTTGAGGTGTTGGTCAGAATATCAAAGGCAGATATTGTTGGAATATCAGACATGTGGTGTCACATAAATATAAGGAATGCAGAATTGGAATTTGGGGAGTACAATGTGTAAAGGAAGGATAGACAGGATAGGAAGGGAGGAGGCGTTATGCTATTAATTAAGAAACAAAATCTAAGGGAGTGCATCCAGTTGACATGGGTGGACTGTGCAATGTGGAATCAGTTTGGTGTGACATAAATACTGGGAAAGGGAAAATGAAAGTATGTGTGTTATAGGTCTAATAACTCTGATGAGTACAGCAAACAACTGTGCAGAGAAATAGTGGGCCAGTAAATCAGAATTTCTTGTAATGGGGATTTTAACTTTCTAGATATTGACTGGAACTTGTGGATTGGTCACTCACACGCTACCAAGACTTTTGTGGATTTATTGGACAACTGTTTTCTACAGTAATATGTCCGAGAGGCAATCAGAGGGAGTAATACTCTTGATCTGATTATCAGCAGTGATTATTCATGCATTAAGAATTTCCAAGTAAAGGAACCACTAGGTGACAGTGATCAGTGTACTGATGTGGGATTTACTTAAAGATGTAACTACATCAAGGGTAAAGGCAAGGGTTTTTGTTTTCATAAACATGACTACAGTGGTCTCAGACAATTTTTAAATTCTATAGTGGGTTCAACTGATGATGTTTAAAACGGTGAATTCTAAATGGGAAGCCTTCAAGGAATTAATCTTGGAAGCTACTAGGCGTTTCATACCAACTAAGAAACAATGTTCAAGATTTAGACCTAAATGGATGTCAGATGAACTACTGAGGCTCGTGGCAGAGAAAGAAAGAAAATGCATGGGATACATATAAATTATCAGGTGACACAGAAGCCTATGGCAGATATAAGCTAGTCTGTAATCAAGTCACAAAGGAGGTTAGGCAGTGAAGGCTGATTATGAAAAATCCTTGGCAAAGGATGCAAAGAAAAATAACAAAGACTTCTTTATTTATGTAAATTCTAGAAGGAGGGGGATGAATGACATTGGTCCACTTGATGTTGGTGGTTCAACTGTTTTGATGATCCTGCTCAGATAGCTCACAAATTGAATGAGTATTTTGCATCTATAATCACACGAGGAATTCTGTAAGGAAGGGGAGGACAGAAGTTTACTAAACTCTAACAGGGAGCTAAATTGATTCTACAGTTGGCATTTGTGGCGAGCACACGTGCCTATTACAGCTCTTCATAGTGACATTAAAGCACGATAAGAGGGGATTAAAGAAGAATTTCAAATGTTTTTAGTATACTGTAAAGTTTAAGTTTTTTCCACATGATAGTTTGATTTTTTTTATATATTATAAATACTGTATATTTTTTGAAAGTTTGTTTTATTAATAATTAGTAAATTTCGTGATGGTTATTGCAAGATCTGCCTTGAACACTTTGTCAGAGGGTCCCATGACTTTTACAGAAATAGCTGATGGCAATTTCTGGGTGAGTCATGATTTTATCCTTTGTAGAACCTGTGGCATGTATTCCAAGGTAGACCTAGTGGATAATCTAAGCTCACTTGGAGATTCTTTTCTTTGTCACCGTTGTAAAGAGTGCACCGATTTTAAGTTACAATTTGGTGCATTGCTAGAACAATTTGAGTCACTAAAAAAACAAGTACTTGCTCTCGAGAATAATGTAACTGGGAGCTCATCAGGGACTCAAGGCTCTAGCAACCTACCAAGTGATGCACCCCTGATTCGGGCCTCCAGAACAGAATAACCAAGTGCAAACTACTCTGTTTCATAAGGACTTAGTTCTATTAGAAGACTCCATTGTCAGGGAAATAGAAAATATTTTTTGTCATAAGGATAGGTGGACTAGAACCAGGGTAGCCGGGAGCCAACAGACTGTCAGATTTTAAGGGGGGAAAAGGGAATATTATTATTCATGTGGGGACTAATGACATTAAGCATACATGATCTGATGATTTGTTAGACAAAATATAGGACCTCGCTGAAGAAATGTTGCGAGTTAGGTCATAATGTCTATGTGTCTGCAGTTCTGCACAGGCACAATAAGAGGAGTTATATGGATTAACTCAAGACTTGAACTCTGCAAGGCTTTTGGGGGGAAATTTCTATCAGCTTGGCCAGCACTTGTAGGTAAGAAGGAATTTGTTTTGTAGAGCAGGGATATGTTTAAACAAAGGTGGTGCAAAAGTTTTTGCCAGTATTATTGAGGATACCTTAAAGGGTCAGGAAAACTGCTAGTTTGGGGAGACAAGGGTAATATAGATGTGTTTATCTGATAGTATTGGTCAAATTAACTCTTGCACATACCTCAAGAGTATTTGTTTGTTACTGCAACAGAACATAGTAGCAAGATGATCTGAGGGGAAATACATTTCAAACGAGTGGGCAGCAAATGCCAAGGAAACGAGCTTAAATAACTTTAAGGGATGTGTCAGGGTAGTTAACTAAACAAGAACACTGTCTTAATTGTTCATACAGTAATGTGAGAAGTGTATCAATAAAATGAGTGAATTCGAACTGCTGGTTAGGACAAATAACGCTGACATAATAGGGCTTAAGAAACGTGGTGCCACCCAGTGATAAGGGATGATGGGTTTCAGTATGGTATGTATAATGTACTTAGGAAGGACAGGCAAGATAGAAGGGACAATGGGGTCATGCTTCTTATCAAAAGTAGCCTGAGCACAACGAAAGCTTTTCCGGATTCAGACATTTTGCATGCTAGTATAAATTCTGTATGGTGTGTAATAGTTGGAAGCAAAGGTATAATGAGAGTGAGAGTAATCTATGGGCCAAGTGATTGTGAAGATTATGAGGAGAGCCTCTACATGCAAACTGAATGGGCAAGTAAGCGTGAATGTCTTATTATTTGCGATTTCGATTTGCCTCTAATTGATAGCAGCGAATGGGAAGGAAACTCCACATTGGGGGGACAAAATTTTTAAATCAACTAGATGATTGTTATTTGTTTCAACATCTCAGGTAAAGTACTAGGGAAAAGAATACTCAAGATCTCATCATCAAGTAGCAAGGAGTGATCACGGAGTTATACAGTGGACGATGGAGAGAGAGAGAGAGAGAAGTAGCAGTAGTTAAACGCAAAGGAATGGGTTATAATTTCAGGAAAGGAAATTACAATGCCTTAAGGTGCTACATGGCCTCTTAACTGGGTAGATAGTATGAATCAGAGCCGTAATGCTCAATAGGTTCTACGTTGATATTGATATTTGTAAAATAATAAGAGGAGTTTACCTCAATATGGTATGTAGAACACTTCCGTATGATACTCTCCAGAAATTAAAACGAAAAAAATCGAAAACCTTACATTACAGTAAAACATAATTAAAAAGCAATTTAATACAATTAAAATCAATTTATCACAATTAAAAATATTAAAAAGAATCTAACAAAAATATTCAAAATCGTTTTGAATATGTTACTCTGTGGTACTACATTGACAGTGGTAGAGAATGAAAGGGACCTGGGGGTGGTTGTGCAGGCAGATATGAAGTTCTCTGAGCAGTGCAGACGGGCTGCAAGAGTGGCTCATGGTGTATTGTCAATGATATATAGGAATTTTTCTAGCAGGGATAAGGAGGTGATTATTCCATTGTATAAGGCAATGGTCAGACCACACCTAGAGTACTGTATACAGGTCTGGAGGCCTCATTTCAAGAAGGATGTAGAGATGCTGGAACGAGTACAGAGAAGGGCAATAAGATTAGTGAATGGAACAAAGGGGTGCTCTTACGAAGAAAGGCTTAAGTTTTGCGAATTACAGTGTCTGGAGACTAGGCAGCAGCGAGGTGATCTGATAGAGGTGTACAAAGCCTTGAATGGTTTGAGCATACTCAATGCTGATGGGATTCTTCCTCTTGCTCAGAATAATCACTTGAGAGGGCATAAATTCAAATTGAGGAAAGACAGATGTAGGATGGATGTGTGGAAATTTGCCTTTAGCCAGCGGGTGGTTGGTAGGTGGAACAGACTTCCATCCCTTGTCGTGGTAGTTGATAGCAGAAATAAGTTTAAGGCTCGGCTGGAGAGGTATTTCGAACGAACAGAGGGGTGAAGTGGAAGTGGTTATTTTTTATTTATTTATTTTACTTTAATTTTTTTGGCTGATGCTGCATAAGCTTGCTTTCTTGCATCAAATGCCTCTACTAATGCCCGTTAGATTCTTTTTAATATTTTTAATTGTGATAAATTGATTTTAATTGTATTAAATTGCTTTTTAATTATTTTTTACTCTAATGTAAGTTTTTTAATTTTTTGTTTTAATTTCTGGAGAGTATCATACGGAAGTGTTCTACGTACTATATTGAGGTAAACTCCTCTTATTATTTACAAATAGATCTCGAACTAGATAGCATAAGCTTAGTATAGTATAGTACATAATATAATATTGTCAATTAATCAGTAAATCTATTAATCTTGTTGAACTTCATTGTCAATTAAATTGTACTGTTAACTATATACATATAACGACTTAGATTACGTAACATAAATAATTAGCAAAAATAAATAATTAATACTTAACATGATACGGAAGTTACATAAAGGGATTTCGTAGATAACAATACTGAAACATAAATATAGCGTTATAACTGTGTTATACAAGTTTAGAGTTTTAATTTTGTACTGAAATTGAAATTTTATTGAAATTAAATCGAAATCATGACTCAGACAAGAGCAGAAAAGCAAAAGGCTCAAGCTAATGGAAGTGCTGTGGCTCGTGGGAGAACTCAGGGGGGCAGTTGCCCTCTGAATCACAGCCTTTTAAAATGCTCTATTTGCTTGATGTTTGTGGAGCAGTCAGGTACGGAACATGATACTGCCATGGGGGATGTCTTTGTACGTGCACGATGCAAGGAGTGTAAGGAAATCAGGCGACAACTCAGTGTTGTTATGGGCCTATATGAGAGCTTGAAGGACAGGGTCGATGCCCTCGAAGGATTAAAAGTGAGGGGCCCATCAAGCTCTCAACTGCCACACACCAACGCCACAGCTTGCACTTGGCATCGCGCAACACAGCGGCAAACCCCAAGAGAGAATGCGCTGGACCCAAAGGAACTAGTAGTTGTTGGTGACTATTGTCAGGGAAACGAGAAACATGCTTTGTAAAAAGGATAGGTGGAACAGGACCATGATATGTCTTGAGGGGCAAAGGTTGATGACGTTGTAGAGCGGATATCATCTTTTAAGGGCACAAAACGTGATATAGTTGTACACGTTGCCACTAATGATATTAAGAGTAGGAGACTGGCATAATTACTTAATAAGTACAGGTCACTGTTGAAAAAAAGCCGTGAACTAGGTTTGAATTTGAAAGTGTCTGCAATTCTGCCCAGACACGATAGGAGGGAGTACATGATGAGAGCCCTGTCGATCAATTCGGCCCTGGAAAGATTGTGCAAGGCTCCAGGGGTAGAATTTTTTTCAGCCTGGTCTGTGCTTGTTAACAGGAGAGATTGCTTCTACAGGGATGGGATACACTTAAATAGAAAGGGTGCAAGAATATTTGCTGATGCTATCGAGGCAGTGTTAGGTGGGTCGGAAAACTGCTAGCTTGGGGGGAGACAAAGACCAATAGACTGACAGTAGCCACTGGCAGAGGTGAAAGAGATTCTTGTACTGCTTCTATTGGAATGAGCAGCAGCCTGGAAAATAAAATGCAGGATATTTCAGAGACTGCTGGGAGTCATTGGGATACAAGTAAACACATGGATTGTGTTAGGGTAGCTAAGAAAAAGAACAGGTGCATGTATACTTGCGTGTACACCAATGCTAGGAGTTTGGTAAATAAATTTGATGAATTTGAGGTATTGCTCAAAGCATCAAAGGCGGATATTGTTGGGATATCAGAGACGTGGTGTCACACAGATATTAATAATGCAGAACTGGAATTTGGGGAGTACAACGTCTACGGAAAGGATAGACAGGATAGGAAGGGAGGAGGGGGTTATGCTATTAGATTAGTTAAGAAACACATAAAATCGAAGGAAGTGAAGCCAGTCGACATCACTGGACAGTGCAGTGTCGAGTCAGTTTGGTGTGACATAAGCATTGGGAGATCAAAATTGAGAGTAGGAGTGTGCTATAGGCCTAATGACTCTGATGAGTATAATAAGAAACTGTACAGGGAAATAGAGTAGCCCACTAAATCAGAGAGTCTTATAATGGGGGATTTTATTTTCCCAGATAGACTGGAATTTGTGGGTTGGTCACGCACACACTACAAGGCTTTTGTGGATTTATTGGATGACTGTTTTCTAAATCAGCGTGTTCAGGAGACAACTAGAGGGAGTAATACTCTTGATTTGATTATCAGTAGTGATTCTTCATGCATTAAGAATCTGCAGATACAGAACCACTAGGGGGCAGTTATCAGTGTGCTGAAGTGGGATTTACTCAAGGAGGTAACTACCATCAGAGGTAAAAGGAAGGGTTATTGCTTTCGTAAAGGCGACTACAATGGTCTGAGACAGTATTTAAATTTTATACAGTGGGACCAACTGATGATGTTATCAACAGCAAACTCAAAATGGGAAGCATTCAAAGAACTTATCTTGGAAGCTACTAGGCTTTACACACCAACTAAGAAATATTGTTCAAGGTTCAGGCCTAAATGGATGTAAGATGAACTAATGAGAAATATGGCAGAGAAGAAAAATGCAATGGATACATATAAATTAACATGTGACATAGAAACCTATGATAGATATAAGTTGATCTGTAACCAAGTTACAAAGGAGGTTAGGCAGACGAAGGCAGATTACGAGAAATCTTTGTCAAGAGATGCAAAGAAAAACAGCAAGGAGTTCTTTACTTATGTAAACTCTAGAAGAAAGGGGATAAATCAGATTGGTCCACTTGATATCGATGGTTCAACTGTTCATGATCCTGCTCAGGTAGCTAACAAACTAAATGAATATTTTGCATCTACATTCACATATGAGGAGTTATTCAGGAAGGAGAATGCCATAGATGAAGTAAACACTGGCAGTGAGTTAGATGATCTTGTAATAATTGAGAGTAAAGTGGAGGAGAAATTGTTGAAGATAAATGCAAGAAAGGCACCTGGGGTGGCTGGGATCTATCCAGTTATATTAAAGGAGGCAGCAAAGGAAGTAAGCAAACCCTTAGCCATAATTATGAGAGCTTCCTTAGACTCAGTGGAGGTACCCACAGACTGGAGATGTGCAAATGTAACCCCAATTCACAAAGGAGGATCAAAGGCTGACACAAGTAATTATAGACCTGTGAGTTTAACTTCTGTTCCAGGAAAATTAATGGAAGGACTGGTTAAAGAAGCACTGCAGGATCATCTTGACAAGAATTCAGTTATAGCTCAGACACAGCATGGTTTTGTTAAGGGAAGGTCTTGCCTGACCAATTTGATTGGATACTATGATGTAGTCACAAAAGAATTGGATGCAGGGAATAACTTTGATATTATATATTTGGATCTTAGAAAGGCTTTTGATACTGTTGCACATGGAAGACTGCTGCACAAATTGGAGCAGTTTGGCATTGGTGGCAAATTGTTGCTATGGATAAAGGGATGATTGAGTGGCAGAAGACAGAGTGGTAATTAATGGACACTGCTCATCGTGGACTAATGTTATTAGTGGAGTCCCTCAGGGTTCAGTGTTGTGTACATTGTTGTTTTCTGTATTTATAAATAATATTGATGATGGTATATCAAGCTTAATGTCGAAGTTTGCAGACAATACAAAGGTTGGCAGGGTTGTTAAGGACGCTGCTGACGCCATGCTGCTGCAACAGGATCTGGAAAGGTTGAGCAGATGGGCTGAGAGGTGGCAAATGAAGTTTAACATTGACAAATGTAAAGTACTACATATGGGAAACAGCAACCCCAGAGCAACGTATCAACTCTGTGGTACTACACTGGCAGTTGTAGAGAATGAAAAGTACCTGGGGGGGAGTTGTGCAGGCAGATATGAAGTTCTCTGAGCAGTGCAGATGGGCTGCAAGAGTAGCTCATGGTGTCTTATCAATGATATACAGGAATTTTTCTAGCAGGGATAAGGAGGTGATTATTCCCTTGTATAAGGTAATGGTCAGGTCACACCTAGAGTACTGTATACAGGTCTGGAGGCCTCATTTCAAGAAGGATGTAGAGCTGCTGGAACGAGTACAGAGAAGGGCAACAAGGTTAGTGAACAGAACGAAGGGTTGCTCTTACGAAGAAAGGCTTAAGTTTTGCAAATTAGAGCATCTGGAAACTAGGCACCGGCGAGGTGATCTGATAGAGGTGTACAAAGCGTTGAATGGTTTGAGCATGCTCAATGCTGATGGGATACTGCCTCTTTCTCAGAATAATCACCTGAGAGGGCATAAATTCAAATTGAGGAAAGGCAGATATAGGATAGATGTGTGAAATTTGCCTTTAGCCAGCGGGTAGTTGGTTGGTGGAACAGACTTCCATCCCTTGTTGTGGAAGTTGATAGCCTAAATAAATTTAAGGCTCAGCTGGATAGGTATTTCAAACTAACGGATGGGTGAAGCGGAAGGTTTTTTTTTTTTTTTTTTTGGCTGATGCTGCATAAGCTTGCTTTCTTGCATCAAATGCCTCTACTAATGCTAATGCTAAAAATGCTAAATAAGGTAGATATCTCACAGAGAGCAAATACTCTCTGTGAGCAAAGTGGGCGGGGGATAAGGAATTATATATAAATGCAAAGAAGTGAAGGACAAACCAGATCGGACCCTCGTGTAATGGATGTGGGATAGTATTAGATACCCCAGTTGAAGTTGCAGATGAACTCAACAGTTACTTTGTATTGATATTTACAGAATAAAAACCCTTCACGTCAATGAAAATTTCTGGGAGTGAAGTTGAAAAAAAATGTAATTAACGATGTTGAAATTTCACACCTTTATCTAATGAAAAAACTTTCAAGCCTACAGGCCAGTAAGGCTGCTGGGGTTGATAGCATTTTACCTATAATCTTAAGTGAAGCGGCAGGTGAGTGCATTGAACCATTGAGCTAATTATGAGAGCCTCACTGGACTTGGGTGATTCCGTTGGATTGGAAAAAGTGCCAATGTATCTCCAATACATGAGTGCGGTTCTAAGAGTGAAATTACCTTGGAATACTGTGTTCAAGTAGGGAGACCGCACCTAAAGAAAGACATTGTTCTTCTTGAAAGGTTCCAAAGACGAGTAACTCGTGAGATCGGCAAAAGGGTGTCAATATGAGGAAAGACTTCGAATATGTGGGTTGCATAGTTCGGAAACTAGCCACCTTAGAAGAGACTTGATTGAGGTGTTGAAGTCTCTGAGAGGCATAAGCAAAATGAATAAGGACAACATTTTCACAGTTATAAATGATTCTAGAACTAGAGGCCATAATTTCAAGTGACGGGGGGGGGGAGTTGTTTAAACTGGATTGCAGGAAGTTTTATTTTAGCCAGCAAGTTATAAATTACTGGAATAAGTTATCTACATGGGTAGTAGATGCTGACAGTCTTGGGGATTCAAAGGTCAGCTGGATAATTACCTAAGAGAGGAGGGAAATGCATAGGTTGTACATTTCCTTTTTTCTTATTAATTTTTCTTATTTTTTTTTTAATTTTCTTATTATTATTAATTTGTTTTTATTCTTATTATTTTATTTTATTATTATATTTTATTTTTTTTTGGCTGGTGCAGCATAAGCCATAGGTTTACTTGCATCACGTAGCGATTAATAATACTAATACTGAATAAAGGTATGGAAACATCATTTTAGGTAGGTCGTAGATTTTTTGGAAACTTGACAGGAATTTGAGGGAACAAAAGGTATTCTTACAAGATTGGAGTTCTGGAAATTACCATCTGCATGATGAACTGATTAAAGCACAGAATATTTCAAATTGGTTAAGTAATATAAATGTGAATGGCATCTTAGATATTCTCAACACTTAGAGGAGGAGAAGACATTTAAGTAGAAAATTTAAAGTTTCGGACAAATTATTAGAAAGGATGAGCAAAAGTGTTGGGTCATTTTTTTTTTTTTTTGCCATTATAAGCTTTGCTCCCTCGCATAATTTTGTGCTACTAAATGATTTTGTAATAATGGAGAGCAAAGTGGAGAAGAAATTGTAGAAGTTGAACAAAAAAGGCACCTGGGGCAGATGGAATCTATCCAGTTATATTGAAGGAGGCAAAGAGGGAAGCTAGCAAAGCCTTAGCCATAATTATGACAGCACTCTTAGGTTCAGGGGAGATCCCAATGGACTGGAGATTTGAAAATGTATCCGCAATTCACAAAGAGGGTTCAAAGGGTGAAACAAATAATTATAGACCAGTTAGTTTAACTTCTGTTCTGGAGAAAATAATGAAGTCACTGCTTAAATAAATTTAAGGCTCAGCTGGACAGGTATTTCGAACGAACGGAGGGGTGAAGTGGAAGTTTTTTTTTTTTTTTTTTTTTTTGGTTGATGCTGCATAAACTTGCTTTATTGCATATGCATATGCCTCTACTAATGCTAAAAGTTTGTTAAGGGGAAGTCGTGTTTGACCAATTTCATTGGATCCTATGTGGTCAGAAAGGAACTGGATACAAAAAATAATTTTGATATCATTATCTTCGATTTCAGGAAAACTTCTGATACTGTTGCACATGGAAGGCTGCTTTACAAATTGGGCCGGTATGGCATTAAGAGTAACTTGCTGCAATAGATAAAGCAATGGGTGAGTGGGAAACAGCAGAGAGTGGTAATAAATGGACACTGCTCTACATAGACTAATGTTATTAGTGGAGTCCCCAGGGTTCAGGGCTGGGCCCATTGTTGTTTTCTGTGTTTATCAATGATATCGATGAAGATATAGGCTTAATGTCCAAGTTTGAAGATGATACAAAGGTTTGCAGGGTTGTTAATGACAGTAAAGACAGTATGCTACTACAACACGATCTAGAAAAGTTTGGCAGATGGAGTGAGAAGTGGCAATTAAAGTTTAGCATTGACAAATGCAAAGTACTACATATGGGTAGCATTAACCCAAGAGAAACATACCAACTGTGTGATACTACACTCAGAGAGGTGAAGAATGAAAAAGACCTGGGAGTAATTCTGCAGTCAGATATGAAGTTCTCTGAACAGTGCAAATGGGCTGCCAGAGCCGGTCATGGAGTTTTGTCAATGATATATATAGGAATTTTACTAGCGGAGACAAGGACGTAATTATCCCCTTGTATAAGGCAATGGTCAGGCCACACCTTGAGTATTGCATACAGGTTTGGAGGCTTCATTTTAGGAAGAATGTAGAGTTGCTAGAATGAGTACAGAGAAGGGCAACAAGATTAGTGAGAAGAACAAAGGGGTTACCATGAGAGGCTTAAGTTCTGCAAGTAGCAGCATCTGGAGATTAGGCACCTGAGAGGTGATCTGATTGAGGTGTATTATGCCTTGAATGGTTTGAGACAGCTCAATGCTAATGGGATACTTCCGCTTTCTCAGATTAATAACCTGAGGGAGCATACATTCAAATTGTGGAAAGACAGTTATAGAATAGATGTGCGGAAGTTTGCCTTTAGCCAGCAGGTAGTTGATTTCTGGAACAGACTTCCATCTGTTGTTGTGGAAGTTAATAGCTTAATGACTGGATGGGTGAAATGGGAAGGTTTTTTTTTTTTTTTTTTTTGGCTGATGCTATATAAAGCTTGCTTTCTTGCATCATATCCCCCAAGTAACGCTAATGTGGATGGTTTCTCAAACCTTGCCTGAGGAGTGTCACCATCTACAAGGCAAAGCAAGAAACTACTAATTACGAATTAAGATTTTGATATAATCATGAATTTCAATAATGACATAATTATGAATCCTCCAGAATTAGGGGTAACCTTGCAATTTGTCCTATTTCTATACTGAAAATGTAATGAAGGTTTGGAAGCCAATGAGGATTACAGAGACTATTTCAAGGAGCTAATACAAATTAACAGGTGACACGGAAGCCTATGATAGATATAAGCTGGTCTGTAACCAAGTCACAAAGGAGACTAGGCAGGCAAAGGCAGATTATGAGAAATCTTTGGCAAAGGATGAAAGAAAAACACCAAAGAGTTCTTTACTTATGTAAATTTTAGAAGGAAGGGGATGAATCAGATTAGTCCACTTGATATCGATAGTTCAACAGTTGATGATCCTGCTCAGGTAGCTAATAAACTAAATGAGTATTTTGCATCTACATTTACACATGAGGAGTTATTCGAGAGGGGAATGCCAGAGGTGAATTAAACTCTGGCAGTGAGCTAGGTGATTTGGTAATAACTCAGAGCAAAGTGGAGGAGAAATTGTTCAAGATAAACATAAGAAAGGCATCTGTGGTGGATGGGATCTATCCAGTTATATTAAAGAGGCAGCAAAGGAAGTAAGCAAACACTTAGCTATAATTATGAGAGCTTCCTTGGACTCAGGGGAGGTATCCATGGACTGGAGATGTGCAAATGTGACCCCAATTCATAAAGGAGGATCAAAGGGTGACAAGTAATTACATGTAACTGCAGGATCATCTAGACAAGACTTCAATTATAGCTCAGACACAGCAAAGGTTTGTTATGGGGAAGTCTTGTCTGACCAATTTGGTTAGATCTATGATGTGGTCACAAAGGAACTGGATGCAAAGAATAATTTTGATATCATATATTTGGATCTTAGAAAGGATTTTGATATTGTTTGATATCAACAGTATTTTGATACTGTTGCACATGGAAGAGTGCTGCACACATTGGAGCATGCATCATTAGAGGCAAATTGCTGCTATGGATAAAGGGATGGTTGAGTGGGAGAAGACAAAGTGGTAATCAATGGACAGTGTTCTTCGTGGACTAATGTTTTTAGAGCAGTATCCCAGCATTCTGTGTTGGGTCCATTGTTGTTTTCTGCATTTATTAATGATATGGTTTGTTTGTTTGTTGTTTGGTTTTTAGGAGCATTAGCAACTAAGGCCATATTGCTCCCGGTTTTCTGGTGATCATTCCCTGACCTTTCCGCATCCTCCATATTTGGTGGTGACAGGCTTGAACCCCAGTCTAATCCAGAAGCGTGTGCTACGCACTGCTGCTCCTTCCCACCTGGCTACGGAGGCGCCTTAATGATATTGATGATGGTATATCAGCCTTAATGTCTAAGTTTCCAGATGATACGAAGGTTGACAGGGCTGTTAATGCCATTAATGACAGTTGAGCAGATGGGCTGAGAAGTGGCAACTGAAGTTTAACATTGACAAATGTAAAGTACTGCATATGGGAAGCAGTAACTCTAGAGTAATGTATCAACTGTGTGGTACTATACTGACAGTGGTAGAGAATGAAAATCACCTGGGGATAATTGTGCAGTCAGATATAAAGTTTTCTTAGCAGTGCAGACAGTCTGAAAGAGTAGCTAATGGACTCTTTTGTCAATAATATACAGGAATTTTTCTAGCAGGGATAAGGAGGTGATTATTTCCTTGTATAAGGCAATGGTCAGGCCACACCTTGAGCACTGCATACTGGTCTAGAGGCTTCATTTTAAGAATGATGTAATGGTGCTGGAACGAGTACAGAGAAGGGCAACAAGATTAGTGAATAGAACAAAGGGTTGCTGTTACAAAGAAAGGCTTAAGTTTTGCAAATTACAGTGTCTGGAGACTAGGCACCTGCGAGGTGATCTGATTGTGTATAAGACCTTGAATGGTTTGAGCATGCTCAATGCTGATGGGATTCTTCCTCTTGCTCAGAATAATCACTTGAGAGGGCATCAATTCAAATCAAGGAAAGAATTGTAGGACAGATTTGTGGAAGTTTGCCTTTAGCCAGCAGGTGGTTGATTGCTGGATCAAACTCCCATCTGTCGTAGAAGTTGATAGCTTAAAATTCATCACATAATAAAAATTAACATTCATTACATGGAAGACTGTAACCTTCTACGAATGAGATGTTATAGTTGTTTTTCTGTTTATTTTTGAAAGTTAAATGCCAGCAACATTTGAAGATATTTTCCCTATATTTTTCATTAGATTTCGAAAAGGTTAATATCTTATTGAAATCTGATGAAAAATTTATATAATCATGGTATTACAGCAATTACTTTTTTTAAAAGCTGCATAGTGCAATATTATATGGAAATATCAGTTATATTCTTTGATATGAATTTCTCCAGTAATATATTTTTAATTTTTTAATAATGCATTATATACACCTTGTGCTATTAGTTATCACTTAATTTATGAGCTGTACAAATTCTGTGAAATCTTAAAGAACATTTATAATTATTACTGCTTAATTATTACTGAATTGTTCATTGTTTAATAATACTACTGAAGTATTTAATGGCAATTGTTTTTGTAGTAATTTTAGCATTTCCAGTTAGACAATAGCTATTTTAAGGTTATTGGATAGTAACAATCAGTTTTTTTTTTTTTTTTGCATATGATATACTGCAGGAAAGTAAGGTTTGAAAAGTGTATAAACAAACACTCAGTATGCATTTCACACTCAAAAACTGTTGCTGTCATGTTAAAAAAACTCAAATTATACACAAGATTAGTATAGACCAGTGGTCTCCAAACATTTTTGGTCGCTCACCCTTATTTTATTTAAAAGGACTAGCGCACACCCCAGAATAAAAAATTAAATATATAAGTTTAATATTTTTTTTTATTTATAAATCCTTTACATGGAAGGCATTATATCTAAAATCACATATAATTTTAAAAGATCACAAATAAAAAAAATACAAAACAAAACAATCTAAATTCAAGCACAAAATGATATGAAATCATTAATGTAACAAGTGTAGTAATGTAATACTATTTTGTTTTATTTACAAATAATTTCCATGGTATGCATTATATCTAGAATCACATATATAAAATCACAATTTAATTCGATGCAAAAATACAGAACAAAACGAAATTGAAATTAAAGTACAAAGTGGTATAAATCAAATCAACAGCATTTTTAATGGGAACAATGTGCTTGAATATTGTTCATTATTGCTTTGTATCTTGGTTTCATATTTTGGGACACAAAATACCCAAAGATCTGGTTCCAAGTTAAGTTTATTTCTAAACGTGGTTTTAATAATAGTCATTGCAGAGAAGGTCACCTCACATAGGTACGGTAATCCAAATGGAAGGATTGCATCACTTGCTCTGCTTACCAAATCACCCCCATGGATCATCTCATGCACCACACTTTGGAGGGGCGCCTCCGTAGCCAGGAGCAGCAGTGTGTAGCACATGCTTCTTGATTAGACTGGGGGTTGAGCCCATCACCACCAAATACAGAGGATGCGGAAAGGTCAGGGTCATTCCCGGGAGTAATATGGCCTTAGTTGCTAATGCTCCCCGGAGTAATATGGCCTTAGTTGCTAATGCTCCTAAAAAAAAAAAAACCAAACCAACACTTTGGAGATCACTGGTATAAACAAATTATATTCAAACCCTCCTAAATGAATTTAATGTGAGATTTACCATTTGTAAGATTTCTGGTATGGTGTGACATCAATGTTGAGTCAGTTTGGTGTGACATAAGCACTAGGAAAGTGAAAATTAGAGTATAAGTGTGCTAAACACCAAATGACACTGATGAGTACAACAAACAACTGTACAAAGAAATAGTGGGACAGTAAATCAGAATGTTTTCTAATGAGAGATTAACTTCCCAGATATTGACTGGAACTTGTGGATTGGTGGTCACTTGCACACTAGCAAGACTTTTGTGAATTTATTAGATGAATGTTTTCTACAGCAACAAGGTCAAGGGGCAACCAGAAGGAGTTGTACTCTTGATCTGATTATCAGATTAGCATTAAGAATCTGCAGAGAAGAGAACCACTAGGTGGCAGTGGTCACAGAGTACACTTGCTTAAAGATGTAACTACCATTGGGGTAAAGGGAATGGTTTATGCTTTCTTAAAGGTGACTTTAGACAGATTTTAAATTCTATACAGCGGGACCAAATGAAGATGTTAACAACAGTAGATTCTAAATGGGAAGCATTCAAGGAATAAATCTTCGAATATACTATGCTTTTCATACAAACTAAGAAATACTGTTCAAGGTCTAGATGTTCGATGTCAGATGAACTACTGAGACTTGCAGCAGAAAATAAAAATGCATGGGATGCATATAAATTATCAGAGGACAGAGAAACTTATGGTATATATAAGGTAGTCTGTAAGCAAGTCACAAAGGAAGTTAGACAGGCAAAGGCATATTACGAGAAATCTTCAGCAAAGGATGCAAAGAAAAATAGCAAAGACTTCTTAACTTATGTAGAAAGAAGGGGATGAATCAGATTGGCTCTACTGTTGATGATTCTGCTCAGGTAGCTGACAAACTGAATGGGTATTTTGCATCTACATTCACATTACTGGAGGACTGAAGTTCATCAAACTAATAAGAAGCTAAATGATTTTGTAATAACAGAGCAAAGTGGAGGAGAAATTGTTGAAGTTAAACATAAGAAAGGCACCTGGGGAATGGAATCTATCCAGTTATATCCCCCCCAGGGGCTCACAGCTGGTGAGTATTGGCTTGGCACACCCAGGGTCCTGAGCTGGCTGGTGCAGCATAAGCCTCAGGCTTCCTTGCACCGTATGGCTAATAATTATAATATTAAGGGTGGCAGCAAAGGAAGTAAGGAAAGCCTTAGCCATAATTATGAGAGCATCCTTGAATTCAGAAGAGGTTCTATAGACTGTAGATGTGCAAACATATCCCCAATTCATAAAGGGGGATCAAAGGGTGGCATGAGTAATTACAGACCTGTTACATAACTTCTGTTCTGGGAAAAGTAAGGGAGTCACTGGTTAAAGAAGCAATGGTTCATCTAGACAAGACTGCAGTTATAGTTCAGACACAGAATGGGTTTGTCAAGGGGATAGTTTGATTGGGATAGTTTGATAGCCTGACCAGTTTGATTGGATACTATGTGGTCACAAAGGCACTGGATGCAAAAAAATTTTGGTATCGCATACTTGGATTTCAGGAAAGCATTTTGATACTGTTGCACATAAAATGCTGCTATATAATGTTGGTGTAAACACACCACAGACAACTCAAAATGCCTTGTGTTGTCTGTGGTGCCATAAAAGGATGGTTGAGTAGGTGAAAACAGTGAGTGGTAAAATCAATGGATCCAATCATCTTAGACTAATGTTATCAGTGGAGTCTCCCGGGTTTTGATGTTCTTGTTATATGTTATGCAGATCATCGCATTTATTTCCATATTTTATACTTCTTAACTTGTTTATCATAATACCAACAGAATAGTTCTGAGATACCATCAACTGAAAGAGAGAATATTTAACTCCTAAACATTTATAAGTCATGCTTATGATCACCATACTTGGAGGGAAAAAAATGAAATTCTTTTTAACCCGAACAAATATAAAATGACAATGTACTTAATTTGAAATGTAATGATGTAATCTCAAAATAATGTAATTTTATCATTTTGAAAATATAACATAATATATAATAAATTTTGTTATTCAGAGAAAATAGTTGAACTGTTAATAATAATTTTATATGAATAAAGATGATGACTGTGTCTGGTATCTCAGTTGTATATATGTGCAGATAACCAAATCTTCAACTTTGTATCCCACAGTGATCAATATTGATGTAAACTTATTTTATTTTATTGTTTGTTTTTTTTTTTTTTTTTTTTTGAGATGGAAACTAGTACTTTCCATCTCATGAAATACAAATATCAACTACCTGCTGTAATGGTGTTGTTAAAAAATAAAGAACTGACCAGTATGATGTACTGGTCAGTTCTTGGTTGAAAAATAAATGGATTTACAACTGAATCCATAAATTCATTAAAAATTAAGTTTATAGCTCATCACTTGAAATAAAAAATGATTCAATAATTTTCAGTATTTAGAGTGCTCATAAATGTCTTGAAACTATACAAAATATGCGTTTAAATTGTTATTACATACTACATAGTATCTACAAGTAACATCCTAAGTGTAATGCTATGTGTAAAACTGAATAGTATACTTTTGAGTGTTTTAAATAACTTTCAGCAAGTGTGCATTCTGTGATGTATTAAGTATGTGAAGAAATCTGATTGAGAACAGCTGGATAATAATATCCATAATTTTTTCCTATTCATGGCCTGTCAGCTAAAGTTTTCAACTAAAATACTGAAAAGGTACTGCCAGGCTCATGGGATTTTGTGAATGATATACAGAAACTTTGCTAGCAGGGACAAGGAGGTGATTATCCCTTGGTATAAGATCATAGTTAGGCTGCATCTTGAGTGCTACTGTATACAGATCTGGAGGCCCCACTTTACGAAGGATGTAGACCTGGTGGAACTAGTGTAGAGAAAGGCAACAAGCCTGGTGAAAGGAAACAAAAGGGTGCTCTTACCAAGAAAGACTTCAGTTCTGCAATTGTAGCATCTCGAGACTAGGCCCCTGTAGGGAGATCTGATTGAGGTGTTTAAAGCCTTGAATGGATTGAATAAGCTGTTAATAGCATTCTCCCATTCGCTCGCATTAATAGCATTCTTCCACTTGCTGAAATTACACACAAGGGGCATAAATTCAAGTTGAGGAAGGATGGCTGTAGGATAGAGGTGTGGAAGTTTGCCTTCAACCAGTGGTGGTCCATTGTTGGAACAGGCTTCCATCTGTTTGTTGTGGAAGTGGATGGGTTGAATAAATTCAAAGAACTAGACAAGTTCTTGGAGGGTACAGATGGGTGAATTGTGCAAGTTTGTTTTTTTTTTTTTTTTTTTTTTTTTGGCTGATGCTATATAAGCCTGTTTCCTTGCATCATTTTCCATTAATACTACTAATACAAGCGAACCAAAATTCTTCTTCTTGATATCAAGTGCTTCGGTACTGCACACTAAAAAAGAGTATAATACTTTCGCACATCAGAGGGAAAATAGGACAACACAAATACGTCATCCCTTTATTTTTTTAAAGAATGATGTTTTGAGCTAATTATTCAATACATTTTTTATTAATTATTTGCATCTTCCTCAAAATTTATATCTTCCCCACCCGAAAGAGGAAATATAGTTGTCATTCGTTCTAGAGAAACTGTAACCAGTTTTTTTTTTTGTTTTTTTTTTAAGAGACTTAAAATAAAATGTACTCAGGGCATACAGGAATAGTCAATTAATAGATATCAGTTAATTTTTCCTTGCCAGCCGGCTATTTATGCTATACTAAATTACTTATAACGTACCCAAGTCTTCCATGACGCCTTGCAGCTATGAAAAACAAAATAAAATATGCTGCACTCGTAAGGAGTATTTCCTTAAAAATCAAAAAATATAATTCTGAACTTTTAAAGCAGATGTCACTTCGTAAATTCACGTTTTAATATGTCACTAAGGCATGATATCAACAAAACATTAAAAACCAACCAGCACTTTAAATAGCATTTCCTAACACACCGAGCACATCATTCAAATGTCAAAGAGTACAACACCTGCATATGATACACAATATCAGCACACGAATAGTAATTTGCAATAAAGCGACACAGTACGTATTTCCATTGAACTACATTACTAATTGGAAAATTTTTAAGAGTTTTGGTATGCTTGATTTAAAGGAAATAGTCATTTACATCAGTAAAAATACACTGTAGAGCCAAAATGCTATGACTACCTACCTAATGTCTCATTACTTGTCCCGGAGCAAGCTCAGGATTGTCAGTATATTTATCAGGATTTATATCGTATATTTCTGTACGATATAAATGGTACATCTCGGCACAGCCACGCTGATCTGTCACTTTGTTCAGAATGCCTCAGGAAAAACCTGTAACATTAGCATTTAGCATTAGTAAAGGCAAGCTTATGCAGCATCAGCCAAAAAAAAAAAAAAAAAACCACTTCCACTTCATCCCTCTTTTCGTTCAAAATACCTGTCCAGCTGAGCCTTAAACTTATTTAGGCTATCAACCTCCACCACAAGGGATGGCAGTCTGTTCCACCAACCAACCACCTGCTGGCTAAAGGCAAATTTCCGCACGTCTATCCTACATCTGTCTTTCCTCAATTTGAATTTATGCCCTCTCAGGTGATTTTTCTGAGCTAGAGGAAGAATCCCATCAGCATTGAGCATGCTTAAACCATTCAAGGCTTTATACACCTCTATCAGATCACCTCGCTGGTGCCTAGTCTCCAGACACTGTAATTTGCAAAACTTAAGCCTTTCTTCGTAGAGCACCCCTTCCATTCACTAATCTTGTTGCCCTTCTCTGTACTCGTTCCAGCAGCTCTACATCCTTCTTGAAATGAGGCCTCCAGACCTGTATACAGTACTCTAGGTGTGGCCTGACCATTGCCTTATACAATGGAATAATCACCTCCTTATCCCTGCTGGAAAAATTCCTGTATATCATTGACAATACTCCATGAGCTACTCTTGCAGCCCGTCTGCACTGCTCAGAGAACTTCATATCTGCCTGCACAATCACCCCCAAGTCCCTTTCATTCTCTACCACTGTCAGTGTAGTACCACAGAGTTGATACGTTGCTCTGGGGTTGCTTTTTCCCATGTGTAGTACTTTACATTTGTCAATGTTAAACTTCATTTGCCACCTCTCAGCCCATCTGCTCAACCTTTCCAGATCCTGTTGCAGCAGCATAGTGTCAGTAGTGTCCTTAACAACCCTGCCAACCTTTGTATCATCTGCAAACTTGGACATTAAGCTTGATATACCATCATCAATATCATTTATAAATACAGAAAACAATAATGGACCCAACACTGAGCCCTGAGGGACTCCACTAATAACATTAGTCCACGATGAGCAGTGTCCATTGATTACCACTCTCTGTCTTCTCCCCCTCAACCACCCCTTTATCCATAGCAGCAATTTGCCTCCAATGTCACACTGCTCCAATTTGTGCAGCAGTCTTCCATGTGCAACAGTATCAAAAGCCTTTCTAAGATCCAAGTATATAATATCAAAGTTATTCCCTGCATCCAGTTCTTTTGTGACTGCATCATAGTATCCAATCAAGTTGGTCAGGCAAGACTTACCCTTAACAAAACCATGCTGTGTCTGAGCTATAACTGAAGTCTTGTCTAAATGATTCTGCAGTGTTTCTTTAACCAGTGCCTCCATTAATTTTCCTGGAACAGAAGTTAAGCTCACAGGTCTATAATTACTTGTGTCAGCCTTTGATCCTCCTTTGTGAATTGGGGTCACATTTGCACATTTCCAGTCTATGGGTACCTCCCCTTAGTCCAAGGAAGCTCTCATAATTATGGCTAAGGGTTTGCTTACTCCCTTTGCTGCCTCCTTTAATATAACTGGATAGATCCCATCCACCCCGGGTGCCTTTCTTGTGTTTATCTTCAACAGTTTCTCCTCCACTTTACTCCCAGTTATTTCAAGATTCTGTAGCTTACTGCTATAGTTGAATACACCTCTGGCATTCCCCTTGCTGAATAACTCCTCATGTGTGAATGTCGATGCAAAATATTCATTTAGTTTGTTAGCTACCTGAGCAGGATCATCAACAGTTGACCCATCAATATCAAGTGGACCAATCTGATTCATCCCCTTCCTTCTAGAGTTTACATAAGTAAAGAACTCTTTGCTGTTTTTCTTTGCATCCCTTGCCAAGGATTTCTCGTAATATGCCTTCGCCTGCCTAACCTCCTTTGTAACTTGGTTGCATATCAACTTGTATCTATCATAGGCTTCTGTGTCATGTGTTAATTTGTAAGTATCCCATGCATTTTTCTTCTCTGCCATATGCCTCATTAGTTCATCTGACATCCATTTTGGCCTAAACATTGAACAATATTTCTTAGTTGGTATGTAAAGCCTAGTAGCTTCCAAGATAAGTTCTTTGAATGCTTCCCATTTTGAATTTGCTGTTGGTAACATCATCAGTTGGTCCCACTGTATAGAATTTAAATACTGTCTCAGACTATCGTAGTCGCCTACACGAAAGCAATAACCCTTCCCTTTACTCCTAATGGTAGTTACCTCTTTGAGTAAATCCCACTTCAGCACACTGTGATCACTGACACCTAGTGGTTCGTTTATCTGCAGATTCTTAATGCATGAAGAATCACTGCTGATAATCAAATCAAGAGTATTACTCCCTCTAGTTGCCTCCCGAACATGCTGATGTAGAAAACAATTATCCAATAAATCCACAAACGCCCTGCTAGTGTGTGAGTAACCAGCCCCCAAATTCCAGTCAATATCTGGGAAATTAAAATCTCCCATTATAAGACTCTCTGATTTACTGGCCCACTCTATTTCCCTGTAGAGTTCCTTATTATACTCATCAGAGTCATTAGGCCTATAGCACACTCCTACTCTCAATTTTGATCTCCCAATGCTTATGTCACACCAAACTGACTCAATACTGCACTGTCCAGCGATGTCGACTGGCTTCACTTCCTTGGTTTTTATGTGTTTCTTAACTAATAGCATAACCCCTCCCCCCTTCCTATCCTTTCTGTAGACGTTGTACTCCCCAAATTGCATTTCTGCATCCCTTATATCTGTGTGACACCACGTCTCTGATATCCCAACAATATCTGCCTTTGATGTTTTGAGCAATACCTCAAATTCATCAAATTTATTTACTAAACTCCTAGCATTGGTGTACACGCAAGTATACCTGCACCTGTTTCTATTCTTAGCTACCCTAACACAACCCATGTGTTTACTTGTACCGCAATGGCTCCCAGCAGTCTCTGAAATACCATGCATCTTGTTTTTCAGGCTTCTGCTCATTCTAATAGAAGCAGTGCAAGAATCTCTTTCACCTCTGCCAGTGGCTACTGTCAATCTATTGGTCTTTGTCTCCCCCCAAGCTAGCAGTTTTCCGACCCACCTAACACTGCCTCGATAGCATCAGCAAATATTCTTGCACCCTTTCTATTTAAGTGTATCCCATCCCTGTAGAAGCAATCTCTCCTGTTAACAAGTACAGTCCAGGCTGAAAAAAATTCTACCCCTTGAGCCTTGCACAATCTTTCCAGGGCCGAATTGATCGACAAGGCTCTCATCATATACTCCCTCCTATCGTGTCTGGGCAGAATTGCAGACACTTTCAAATTCAACCCTAATTCTCGGCTTTTGTTCAACAGTGACCTGTACTTGTTAAGTAATTCTGCCGGTCTCCTACTCTTAATATTATTAGTGCCAACGTGTACAACTATATCACCTTTTGTGCCCTTAAAAGATGATATTCGCTCTACAACGTCATCAACCTTTGCCCCTGGCAGACATACCCTGGTCCTGTTCCACCTATCTTTTTTACAAAGCATGTTCCCCGTTTCCCTGACAATAGAGTCACCAACAACTACTAGTTCCTTCGGGACCAGCGCATTCTGCCTTGGGGGTTGTCTCTGTGTCACGCGATGCCCAAGTGCAAGCTCTGGCGTTGATGTGGGCAGCTGAGAGCTTGATGGGCCCCTCAATTTAGTTTCTTCGAGGGCATCCACCCTGTCCTTCAAGCTCTCATATAGGGCCACAAGAACGCCGAGTTGTTGCCTGTTATCGATACACTCCTTGCATCGCGCACACACAAAGACATCCCCCTTGGCAGTATCATGTCCCGTACCCGATTGCTCTGCAAACATCAAGCAAACAGTGCATTTTATAAGGCTGTGAGTCAGAGGACAACTGCCCCCCTCAGTTCTGCTCTGAGCCACAGCGCTTCCATTAGCTTGAGCCTTTTGCTTTGCTGCTCTGGTCTGAGTCATGATTCTATTAATTTATTAATTAATTATGTTATGTTATTAATTATGTTAAATATAATTAATTATATTACGTTTGTAATCTAAGTCGTTATATGTATTTATTTAAACGTACAATTTAACTCCTAACGAAGTTCAACTAACGCTATCTAGTACGGCATACAACTATCGTATCACAATGGCGGGAAAATTACAACTATCGTATCACAATGGCGGTAACCCCTAAACTATTATATTAAAAGGTAAACTGCAGCTGTTATCAACCCACTGCAGGATGGAAACCTCCTCAGCAATTCATTTTGAGGGAAATGGACCATAATCTGCCACGCTGGTCCAGTGCGGTTTGGCAGATCAACCATATTTAGCACTCAGGGGCTCGAACCCCGGTCTACTCAAGGAGCGTGTGCTACTGCACTCCCATTCCTGACCACTTGGCTACGGAGGCCTTAACTATTATATTTGGCCACCCGAATAATTAAATATCATCTGCCGTGTCTTATGTCTGTTAATTGCGTTTGTTCTATGGTCGATTTGTCTGTTTGCTGGACGAAAAAGCCCAGTTTCTGGGGGGGGAAACCTTGCTATCTACGCCTGAGACCGACTAACTCAGCCACAGAGTGAAAAAATCCCATTAAAGTTCCACGCGTCATCGACGGAATTCGAATCCGGGCCTTTTCCACCAAGTGTGGGAAGGACGGTGACACTGTGCTACCGGCGCAGACAAACCTGTAACCACTGACCTGTTTGTAGCTGTTGACTCGATATATTGTTGGAACTTCTAATAAAACGATAGACAGGACAGGAGGGGAGGAGGGGTTATGCTATTAGTTAAAAAACACATAAAATCCAAGGATGTGAAGCCAGTCGACATTGATGGACAGGGCAGTGTCGAGTCAGTTTGGTGTGACATAAGCATAGGTAAATCAAAATTGAGAGTAGGAGTGTGCTATAGGCCTAATGACTCTGATGAGTATAATAAGAGCTTGCATTTGGGCATCGCGGGACACAGAGACAACCCCTAAGGCAGAATGCGCTGGTCCCGAAGGAACTAGTTGTTGTTGGTAACTCTATTGTCAGGGAAACGGGGAACATGCTTTGTAAAAAAGATAGGTGGAACAGGACCAGGGTATGTCTGCCAGGGGCAAAGGTTGATGACGTTGTAGAGCGAATATCATCTTTTAAGGGCACAAAAGGTGATATAGTTGTACACGTTGGCACTAATAATATTAAGAGTAGGAGACCGGCAGAATTACTTAACAAGTACAGGTCACTGTTGAACAAAAGCCGAGAATTAGGGTTGAATTTGAAAGTGTCTGCAATTCTGCCCAGACACGATATTAGGGAGTATATGATGAGAGCCTTGTCGATCAATTCGGCCCTGGAAAGATTGTGCAAGGCTCAAGGGGTAGAATTTTTTTCAGCCTGGACTGTACTTGTTAACAGGAGAGATTGCTTCTACAGGGATGGGATACACTTAAATAGAAAGGGTGCAAGAATATTTGCTGATGCTATCGAGGCAGTGTTAGGTGGGTCGGAAAACTGCTAGCTTGGGGGGAGACAAAGACCAATAGATTGACAGTAGCCACTGGCAGAGGTGAAAGAGATTCTTGCACTGCTTCTATTAGAATGAGCAGAAGCCTGAAAAACAAGATGCATGGTATTTCAGAGACTGCTGGGAGCCATTGCGGTACAAGTAAACACATGGGTTGTGTTAGGGTAGCTAAGAATAGAAACAGGTGCAGGTATACTTGCGTGTACACCAATGCTAGGAGTTTAGTAAATAAATTTGATGAATTTGAGGTATTGCTCAAAACATCGAAGGCAGATATTGTGGGGATATCAGAGACGTGGTGTCACACAGATATAACGGATGCAGAACTGCAATTTGGGGAGTACAACGTCTACAGAAAGGATAGACAGGATAGGAAGGGGGGAAGGGTTATGCTATTAGTTAAAAAACACATAAAAACCAAGGAAGTGAAGCCGGTCGACATTGCTGGACAGTGCAGTGTGGAGTCAGTTTGGTGTGACATAAGCCTTGGGAGATCAAAATTGAGAGTAGGAGTGTTCTATAGGCCTAATGACTCTGATGAGTATAATAAGAAACTGTACAGGGAAATAGAGTGGGCCAGTAAATCAGAGAGTCTTATAATGGGAGATTTTAATTTCCCAGATATTGACTGGAATTTGGGGGTTGGTTACTCACACACTAGCAGGGCTTTTGTGGATTTATTGGATGATTGTTTTCTACATCAGCATGTTCGGGAGGAAACTAGAGGGAGTAATACTCTTGATTTGATTATCAGCAGTGATTCTTCATGCATTAAGAATCTGCAGATAAATGAACCACTAGGTGGCAGTGATCACAGTGTGCTGAAGTGGGATTTACTCAAAGAGGTAACTACCATTAGGGGTAAAGGGAAGGGTTATTGCTTCCGTAAAGGCGACTACGATGGACTGAGACAGTATTTAAATTCTATACAGTGGGACCAACTGATGATGTTACCAACAGCAAATTCAAAATGGGAAGCATTCAAAGAACTTATCTTGGAAGCTACTAGGCTTTACATACCAACTAAGAAATATTGTTCAAGGTTTAGTCCAAAATGGATGTCAGATGAACTAATGAGGCATATGGCAGAGAAGAAAAATGCATGGGATACTTACAAATTAACACATGACACAGAAGCCTATGATAGATACAAGTGGGTATGCAACCAAGTTACAAAGGAGGTTAGGCAGGCGAAGGCAGATTACGAGAAATCCTTGGCAAGGGATGCAAAGAAAAACAGCCAAGAGTTCTTTACTTATGTAAACTCTAGAAGGAAGGGGATGAATCAGATTGGTCCACTTGATATTGATGGGTCAAGTGTTGATGATCCTGCTCAGGTAGCTAACAAACTAAATGAATATTTTGCATCGACATTCACACATGAGGAGTTATTCACCGAGGGGAATGCCAGAGGTGTATTCAACTCTAGCAGTAAGCTACAGAATCTTGAAATAACTGGGAGTAAAGTGGAGGAGAAACTGTTGAAGATAAACACAAGAAAGGCACCCGGGGTGGATGGGATCTATCCAGTTATATTAAAGGAAGCAGCAAAGGAAGTAAGCAAACCCTTAGCCATAATTATGAGAGCTTCCTTGGACTCAGGGGAGGTACCCATAGACTGGAAATGTGCAAATGTTACCCCAATTCACAAAGGAGGATCAAAGGCTGACACAAGTAATTATAGACCTGTGAGCTTAACTTCTGTTCCAGGAAAATTAATGGAGGCACTGGTTAAAGAAGCACTGCAGGATCATTTAGACAAGACTTCAGTTATAGCTCAGACACAGCATGGTTTTGTTAAGGGTAAGTCTTGCCTGACCAACTTGATTGGATACTATAATGCAGTCACAAAAGAACTGGATGCAGGGAATAACTTTGATATTATATACTTGGATCTTAGAAGGGCTTTTGATACTGTTGCACATGGAAGACTGCTACACAAATTGGAGCAGTGTGACATTGGAGGCAAATTGCTGCTATGGATAAAAGGGTGGTTGAGGGGGAGAAGACAGAGAGTGGTAATCAATGGACACTGCTCATCGTGGACTTGTTATTAGTGAGTCCCTCAGGGCTCAGTGTTGGGTCCATTATTGTTTTCTGTATTTATAAATGATATTGATGATGGTATATCGGGCTTAATGTCCAAGTTTGCAGAAGATACAAAGGTTGGCAGGGTTGTCAAGGACACTACTGACACTATGCTGCTGCAACAGGATCTGGAAAGGTTGAGCAGATGGGCTGAGAGGTGGCAAATGAAGTTTAACATTGATATATGTAAAGTACTACACATGGGAAACAGCAACCCCAGAGCAATGTATCAACTCTGTGGTACTACACTGACAGTGGTAGAGAATGAAAGGGACTTGGGGGTGGTTGTGCAGGCAGATATGAAGTTTTCTGAGCAGTGCAGACGGGCTGCAAGAGTAGCTCATGGAGTATTGTCAATGATATACAGGAATTTTTCCAGCAGGGATAAGGAGGTGATTATTCCATTGTATAAGGCGATGGTCAGGCCACACCTAGAGTACTGTATACAGGTCTGGAGGCCTCATTTCAAGAAGGATGTAGAGCTGCTGGAACGAGTACAGAGAAGGGCAACAAGATTAGTGAATGGAACAAAGGGGTGCTCTTACAAAGAAAGGCTTAAGTTTTGCAAATTACAGTGTCTGGAGACTAGGCACCAGCGAGGTGATCTGATAGAGGTGTACAAAGCCTTGAATGGTTTAAGCATGCTCAATGCTGATGGGATTCTTCCTCTAGCTCAGAAAAATCACCTGAGAGGGCATAAATTCAAATTGAGGAAAGACAGATGTAGGATAGACGTGCGGAAATTTGCCTTTAGCCAGCGGGTGGTTGGTTGGTGGAACAGACCTCCATGCCTTGTGGTGGAGGTTGATAGTCTAAATAAGTTTAAGGCTCAGCTGGACAGGTGTTTTGAACGAACAGAGGGGTGAAGTGGAAGTGGGTTTTTTTTTTTTTTTTTTTTGGCTGATGCTGCATAAGCTTGCTTTCTTGCATCAAATGCCTCTACTAATGCTAATGCTAATGCTAATAAGATACTGTACAGGGAAATAGAATGGACCAGTAAATCAGAGAGTCTTATAATGGGGGATTTTAATTTCCCAGATATTGACTGGAATTTGTGGGTTGGTCACTCACACACTAGCAAGGCTTTTGTGGATTTATTGGATGATTGTTTTCTACACCAGCATGTTCGGGAGGCAACTAGAGGGAGTAATTCTATTGATCTGATTATCAGTAGTGATTCTTCATGCATTAGGAATCTGCAGATAAAGGAACCACTGGGTGGCAGTGATCACAGTGTGCTGAAGTGGGATTTACTCTAGGAGGTAACTACCATCAGGGGTAAAGGGAAGGGTTTTTGCTTTCGAAAACGCGACTATGATGGTCTGAGACAGTATTTAAATTCTATACAGTGGGACCAACTGATGATGTTACCAACAGCAAATTCAAAATGGGAAGCATTCAAGGAACTAATCTTGGAAGCTTTACATACCAACCAAGAAATATTGTTCAAGATTCAGGCCTAAATGGTTGTCAGATGAACTAATGAGACATATGGCAGAGACGAAAAATGCATGGGATACATACATACAAATTAATGGGTGACATGGAAGCCTATGATAGATATAAGTTGCTCTGTAACCAAGTCACAAAGGAGATTAGGCAGGCAAAGGCAGATTATGAGAAATCCTTGGCAAAGGATGCAAAGAAAAACAGAAAAGAGTTCTTTACCTATTTAAACTCAAGAAGGAAAGGGATGAATCAGATTGGTCCACTAGATGTTGATGGTTCAACAGTTGAGGAACCAGCTCAGGTGGCTAACAATCTAAACGAGTATTTTGCATCTACATTCACACATGAGGAGTTATTCAGGAAGGGGAATGTCGTAGGTGAAGTAAACATTGGCAGTGAGCTAGATTATTTTCTAATAAATGAGAGCAAAGTGGAGGAGAAATAGTTGAGGATAAACATAAAAAAGGCACCCGGGGTGGATGGGATCTATCCAGTTATATTAAAGGAAGCAGCAAAGGAAGTAAGCAAAGCCCTAGCCATAGTTATGATAGCTTCTTTGGACTCAGGGGAGGTACCCATAGACTGGAGATGTGCAAATGTAACCCCAATTCACAAAGGAGGATCAAAAGCTGACACAAGTAATTATAGACCCGTTAGTTTAACTTTGGTTCAAGGAAAATTAATGGAGGCACTGGTTAAAGAAGCACTGCAGGATCATCTGGACAAGAATTCAGTTATAGCTCAGACACAGCATGGTTTTGTTAAGGGCAGGTGTTGTCTGACCAATTTGATTGGATACTATGATGTAGTCACAAAAGAACTGGATGCAGGGAATAACTTTGATATTATATATTTGGATCTTAGAAAGGCTTTTGATAATGTTGCGCATGGAAGACTGCTGCACAAATTGGAGAAGTGTGGCATTGGAGGCAAATTGCTGCTATGGATAAAGGGATGGTTGAGTGGCAGAAGACAGAGAGTGGTAATCAATGGACACTGCTCAACGTGGACTAATGTTATTAGTGGAGTTCCTCAGGGTTCAGTGTTGGGTCCATTGTTGTTTTCTTTATTTATAAATGATATTGATGACGTTGTATCAGGCTTAATGTCCAAGTTTGCAGACGATACCAAGGTTGGCAGGGTTGTTAAGGACACTACTGATACTATGCTGCTGCAACAGGATCTGGAAAGGTTGAGCAGATGGGCTGAGAGGTGGCAAATGAAGTTTAACATTGACAAATGTAAAGTACTACATATGGGAAACAGTAACCCCAGATCAACGTATCAACTCTGTGTTACTACGCCGACAGTGGTAGAGAATGAAAAGGAACTGGGGGTAATTGTGCAGGCAGATATGAAGTTCTCTGAGCAGTGCAGACGAGCTGCAAGTGTAGCTCATGGTGTCTTGTCAATGATATACAGGAATTTTTCTAGCAGGGACAGGGATGTGATTATTCCCTTGTATAAGGCATTGGTCAGGCCACACCTTGAGTACTGTATACAGGTCTGGAGGCCTCATTTCAAGAAGGATGTAGAGCTGCTGGAACGAGTACAGAAGGGCAACAAGATTAGTGAATGGAACAAAGGGTTGCTCTTACGTAGAAAGGCTTAAGTTTTGCAAATTACAGAGCCTGGAGACTAGGCATCGGCGAGTTGATCTGATTGAGGTGTATAAGGCTTTGAATGGCTTGAGCATGCTCAATGCCGATGGGATTCTTCCTCTTGCTCAGAATAATCACCTGAGAGGGCATAAATTCAAATTGAGGAAGGACGGATGTCGGATAGATGTGCGGAAATTTGCCTTTAGCCAGCGGGCAGTTGGTTTGTGGAATAGACTCCCATCGCTTGTCGTTGAAGTTGATAGCCTAAACAAATTTAAGGCTCAGCTGGACAGGTATTTCGAACGAACGGAGGGGTGAAATGGGAGTAGTGGTTGTTTTTTTTTTATTTTTTTGGCTGATGCTGAATAAGCTTGCTTTCTTGCATCGTATGCCTCTGCTAATGCTAATGCTAATGCTAATGCTAATGCTAATGCTAATGCTAAACTAATAGTGCATTGGGTCGCCTGTCGCCATGATAATCGCGTACACGAGACCACAGAAGGTGTCTTCAGGTATCCTGGAAGGAAGGACGTCCTGGAGTTCGGCAACGGAATAAAGCATTAGCATAGATCATAGACAGTGGCGGATTAAGGATAGTTGGGGCCCATAGGCAAATTATATTTGGGGCTCCCCCCAAAAAAATACTAATAAAAAAAAGAATAAAAATTAAATAAAAGTTAGGTGGCAAATAAATGAAATTTTTTACTTTTAAATTTTTTTGCTTAAATTTTCGCTTAAATTAATCAAGATTTTTATGATGTTTACTGAAAACATTAATCTATTTTAGAACACTTATGTCTATAGGAAAATGTCTTGACTTGGGGCCCTGGGCACGTGCCTCATTGCCTTAATGGGTAATCCGCCACTGATCATAGATTAGCGATTGCTGCGTTCCACCGCATCCCACAAATATTCAATGGGATTGATATCGGGAGCACGCGAAATACTTCGATATTATCCTAGAACCATCCCTACCCAAGGTAAATTCAATGCTTCCATCCAGCTCCTTGGTGGAACCGAGAACTTACTTTGCTTCTTCAGCAGGCACAATGTGCTAGGCATACTTACGAACCACAGCACAGGAACTGGCCATATCCCGATGCCGAAAGGCTTAAAACATAATATCAGGTGTTCAAAAGACAATACGTCAAGACCATCACATCATGTAAAACCAAATCTTGGCAGAACTTGGTTACTTCCACACAATCGGGACCCATGGGGCCTTGTTTATCGCCTTACCAGGAACAACTTCCATTTTCCTACTGTTTATTGTTACCTGCAAATGGTACCGAAACTCTCACCTGGTAGGATACCATTAACACTATTTGGACATTTTGCTTCATTCCAATCGCCCAGAGGATCATTTGATTATTCATCAACAAATCAGACTAGTTCAACCAATCCTACACTATTTCAGAATCTCAGCCATTTACCCAGCTGTAGATGGCCACAGCTGCATTAAAAATGAATAATCCTAGTTGCCCTGGACTTCATGAAGGCATCTTTATTTAGCAGTTCTACGAGCTCCGTCCTTCTGACTCTATTCAACAAATGTCTGAATGAAAGTACTTTTCCTGTATTCTGAAAAAGTACTTTCTGGAAAAGTTTCCTGTTATCGGGAGCTCTTCTTAAATTAATTGCTAAACCTTCCAACATCACGACAGGAAAGTCCTTTCATCATATTGCTCTGTTATCTCATTTAACTAAAACACTTGAAAGATTGATTGCTATAAGGATCGCTTCTCATTTAACAAATACTTCTTTTGTATCAGATGACCAATATGGTTTCCGACCTGCACGAAGTACTGAAGAAGCACTCGTTGAATTATTCCTTTCTCGAGTACCTTCTGCAAACTCTAAGTACGGTCTTTCTATTTTTGTTTTCTCTGACGCCTTTTGTCTGTTATGATGATCTAGTCTGTGTGCACACTTACATGCTGCTGATTATCACTTTCTCTTTATAATCTTCTAAGAAATTATTTTGAAAATTGTACGGTTTATATTATTTCTGGGTCTAACTCCGTCTCCCGCTCTTTCACTAGGGTCTGCTCTCATGGCTCTGTTCTTGGACCACTCGTCTGGAACATCTTGCTTGACAAATGAAATATATATATATATATATACAGGGTGATTCACTACCAGTGCGACAAACTTGCAGGAGGTGTAGGGGGCACAAAGACGAATCGGAATCACATAGCATTGCAGGGTCCGAAATGCCTTCTTCATGCGGTAGAGGACATTGAACGGGAGGTCGCGTGAACAGCGATCCCGCTGGAAGTCAGCATTTGCGAACCGTTTCTGTTGAAGAAATCAAGTAGCAAAAGTCCTCCAGAGTGGATAATCCGCATGGTATGAACTCATTTGGGTTGTTGACAGTATCCTCCATACAGTGGATTGGGAAATACCCAATCGTTGGCCTATCGCTCGAGTACGTACTCGTACTCGGATTGCCTTCTGCAAGACGTAGGACATTCTCCTCATTGTCTGGCGTCCTCGTCGTTCGCCTCGATTGATGGTACCTCTCGTGAAACAACCAGTCTCGCTTAAACTTCTGTGCACACGTGCGAAAATCATATGATGAGGAGCACGCCTGTGCGGGGAACGTTCCTGGTACAAGCGCAGAGCGGCGCGCCCGTTACAGTCCGCAGCTTCATACGCGAGGTGCATGCCGGCCAGTTCAACGTTTGAATACTCGTCCGTCCTACTGCCTCGGGAACCGATTCCCAAATGCTGACTTTCAGCGGGATCGCTGTTCACGCAACTTCCCGTTCAACGTCCTCTACAGCATGACGAAGGCATTTCGGACCCTGCAATGCTATGTGATTCCGATTCGTCTTTGTGTCCCCTACACCTCCTGCAAGTTTGTCGCACTGGTAGGGAATCACCCTGTATACAGACACAAAGTAAAAAAAAAAAATAAAAAAAATAAAAAAATAATAATAAAATAAATAAATAAAATGAAGGTGAAGTAAAAAAAATAATTATAAATAATAAATAAGTAATGATCGTAAACATAAAATAAAATAAGTTAAAAAAAAAAACCACAGTTTCCCAGACTGCTATTTTCTTTAGCTGGTACCACTAAAGAAAATAGAAGAAAAAAAATCACAAAAAATAAATAAATAGAATAAAAATATATAAAAAATTTTAAATAAATTTAAAAAAAAATAATAAAATTATAAAAAAAAATATATATAAATAAATTTAAAAAATAATAATAATAAAATTATAAAATATATATATATATAAATAAATTTAAAAAAAAATAATAAAATTATAAAAAATATATATATATAAATAAATTTAAAAAATAATAAATAAATTAAAAAAATAAAAGTGAATTGTTTAAGATCGGACAAATCCTGCACCCACTGGAGGCAGCGCAGTACCAGTTGGAGCCAGCAATCCTCTTGTTGCCCTGGCCCCAGGGGATAAAGTAAAAAAAAAACAAACTGAATCAATGTGATCTTGATCTTCTAAGAACTATTTAAGGTGAATTTATCTTTGCAAGACACCACTCACTGTTAAGGCTGACGACATTATTGAAGGTGCTGGAGGCACCGTAGAAGGTGAAGCTTAAGCGGGTTTGGCCAACAGAAGTTTTCTTCTAGCAAATAAATCAGAAGAAAATTGTTGTAGGATTCCAAGGTGTGAGGCAGGTTCTACTAGATGTTTTTCGTTGCCAGGTGAGAAGGTATTTATACAGTCTTGTAGGGATTTCCGTAGGTCAGCATAAAGAGGGCAGTGATGGAGCAGGTGGTTCCAGTCTTCCAGTTGGAGACAAAGGCAAGAATCGGTATTACTTATTCTGAACTGAAAGAGTTTGAAGTTAAAGAGCCATGTCCGGTTATGATAAATGATGTGTAGAGGTTTGGAGAGAACCATAGGGAATTTTTCTTGTTAGCAGTAAAGAAGACATCTCGTATAAATTTATATTTAGTTCTGCCTTTAGGGGCTGTATCCCAACGATCTTGCCAAATTTTTATTAAAGCAGACAAAATCCGGGTTTTTTTAGCTTTGGTGTCTGCAAGGACATCATTCTGTATTCCATCATTCTGTATTCCATAGAGGTCTGATGTTTTTGAAAGTAGTAGAAGGTCCGATGTAAAATGTGCAAGTCCAGAGGCAATATTCCAGCTGTGACCTGTAGGGCATCAGTTGATACAGTCCTGCAGGCACGGAGCACTGTAAGAATGACGGATCTTTCCAAGGAGAGTACTTTTGATTTCAGTTTGACGTTCTTAATTCTGTCATACCAAACCGGAGAAGCATAGGTTGCGATAGGTATGAATATTGCCTTGTAATATAAGAGAAGAACTCTGGGTCCGAGTTGGACGCAGAATTCTTCTCTTATATTACAGTTCTTCAGTGGCAACTCGGACTTCATCTGTGACGTTCCTGGAGCGATGAGCATTCAATTGCAGTATGGTAATATCCTCATGGTTAAGGAAAGTTGCATTAAGGATGGAGGTCTGGTCGATGTTACTCATTAATGGTTTTTCTTTTAGCCTGTTCCAGTGCTTTAATGTATTCTGGACATGAAGTGCCTATTACAGAATGATCGTAATCCTTATGACGCCTCTTGCAGTTGATGCATTTTGGTCTATCCTGTTTTTGAGGACAGTCTGGGTATACATGTCCTCCCATGGCACAAAGACCACACGATGCTACTTTTTGATTACAGTTGTCAGATGAATGACCAAAAGGCAGACATCTAAAGCATTTGTTAACTATTGTAAACCGACGGTACTTATGGGCTTGATACCCAAGATTAAAGTCTGTCCTGTTAGAAAATTTGTAGGGAAGTCAATGACCCAATTTGTTGAGTTGGCTTTAGATCCTGTGTTAAACTTGAGATTGATGGATTCTTTGACATCATCAAATTTTAAGCCAAAATTATGTAGGTTCTTATGCAATATGTCAGATTTCATATCATCTTTTGATAATTCTTTGGGAACATCATATACAAGTATCGTGGGATCATTCATCTTCGGCTTGGCTGTAGAGAGACCTTGTTTGATAATTGTCTGAGAAGATGCAATCTTGTCTAGATCATCAGAGCCAGTGGTTTCCAGAATAATGCCTTTATTCTTAATTGTGCGTAAAGATATTTAAATATTTCTGTACTCTTCTCTCAGTGTTTTGCAACTGTATTTTTAATTTCATTACTTGGTTCCATTTTGCAATTGTTTGTGGCACGTATCATCAATACATTTTGTTTTGGAGTTGTCTGGGAAGTTTGATGCTGTTCATTTGATCTAAGTTCTCTTAGAATATAGCTGTCTTCTGCAAGTTGTGGTGAAGCAACAGAGTTAGAGTAACTTTTGCACTTCCCAGTGTTCAATCCCTGTTGGAAAGTGGTGGCATATGACTTCTTAGAGGAGTCTGATACAACTTCTCTAACAACATCATGGCTTCCATGATGTTGTTATGGCTTCCATTTCAGTCCATTTATTCATAATAAAATTTATGGCAGACATTGTTATTTGCCTTATGAGTGATTAGGCCACCATGTCACGTTTGAGCTGTGATGTGGCTTTATTCATAGATGTTAGGGAGTCAGTTGTATCCTCTTTATTAATGTCAGCGTTATTTTTGGTTATTGTATCTTCTGCTTTGCTACTGCAGGTGTGCACCTAGCTGGGGTCATCACCAGATGCTGTTCTGGCAGTTGGAAGCATTCTTGTGTTTCATTTGCTGATGGAGGAAGGTTTGCCTCTTTTTCTTGATCAATAATTAACCTCAGCTCTTCTAGTTATGGGAATTCCTGATGGTCCAACCTGTCAACCTGCACCATCGTTCTTCCCTTATCCGATGTCGCACTGTCTGTGGGCCTATGGCCAGGGGCACTAAACTTTGGGTGTTCCATTTTGCAGTAGTAGTAGTAGTGGCATGTGATGCAAGAAAGCAAGTGTATGAGCTTATGCAACATCAGCCAAAAAAATCACAGCATTTCCTCCAAATGCCTGTCCAGTTCCTCCTTAAATTTATTCAACCTATCAACTTCCACAACGACAGATGGAAGTTTGCTCCAGCAATTAACCACCTGCTGGCTAAAAGAAAATTTCCGCACATCTATTCTACATCTGTCTTTTCTTAATTTGAATTTATGCCCCCTTAGGTTCGTAATCTGAACAAGTGGAAGGATCCCATCTGAATTCAGTGTGCTCAACCCATTCAAGGCCTTATACACCTCAATCAGATCACCGCGCAGGTGCCTAGTCTCCAGCCACTGCAATTTGCAGAACATAAGCTTCTCTTGGTAAGAGGATCCCTTCATTCCCCTCACCAATCTTGTTGCCCTTCTCTGTACACGCTCAAGCAAATTTACATCCTTCCTAAAATGAGGCCTCCAGACCTGTACGCAGTACTCAAGGCGTGGCCTGACCATTGCCTTATACAGAGGGACAATCACCTCCTTTTCCCTGCTAGCAAAATTCCTATATATCATAGACAAAATCCCATGACATGCCCTGGCAGCCTGTCTGCATTGCTCAGAAAACTCCATATCTGACTGCACAATTGCACAGAGGTCTTTTTCATTTTCTACCACCTTAAGTGTAGTACCACACAGTTGCTACATTTCTCTGGGGTTACTTCTACCTTAATGCAGTACTTTGCATTTGTCAAGGTTAAACTTCAGTTGCCACTTCTTAGCCCATCTGCCCAAATTCTCTAGATCCTGTTGCAGTAGCACACTGCCATTACTGTCATTAACAACCCTGCCAACCTTTGTATCATCTGCAGGGTTGTTGCAAGGTTGGCATAGTTGTTAATGACAGTAATGGCAAACAATGTTTTTATTGTAGGTGTGGTTTCCAGAAGAGAGTTGGATAACGGTTGGACTCGTGGCTTACTTTTAGGAGTGTTTGGTTATTGTTTTTTGGTTAAAGTCCTCAAAAGGGGATGAAACTGATGCAGTTTCAGTGACAACTCTTTTTTATTATCAATTTTGATAGTATGGTCCTAGAAGGGTATAGATCAGGGGTGGGAAACAGCCGGCCCGCGGGCCACATCCGGCCTGCAACGATGTTGAATCCGGCCCCCTCGGTAAATGCATAAATATAGAAAATCCATACCTGACTACACTCGCCGTAAACGTTCGGCTTAATTCGGTTCAATCGGGAATCGCGGCCAGTACAACAGTAACCAAGTGATTCTACGCAGCGTCAAAGAGTTATTTCCTAATTATTATTGTAGCATCGATCGAACGAAGTTCCTTTGGGTTTGACTTCTTATTGAAAAAAAGAATATCGGTGCGAGATATTTTATGTTTTATGCCTTTTATAATTATTACAATTTTTAATTTAATATAATTTATAGCCCATAAAATGAGCCAATAAAAAAAAAAGAAGAAAAATTGATGCCGAATGCCGCAATTTCAATGATAATTGGACATTCAGATATATTTTTTAAAAATACATCAATAATTTGGTAATTCAAGTAATATAACATTTTTTAGATTCCGATTTTTTTCATTAAATCGTTCAATCTATTCCGGCCCGCATCATGATGCGAAAATTTCATTCGGCCCGCATCCTGATACGAAAATTTCATTCGGCCCGCTGACGAAAAAAGTTGCCCACCCCTGGTATAGATGGTCTTAATGGAAAAAGGAGATCAAACTAATCCTGGGAGGTCTTAATTCTTATCCAGAAAAGTAGTTGAATGACGGTGAAAGGTAAACTAAGATTCCTCTTGGAGGTGGTTGCTGCAACGTAGATTCTGACACATTTTGCCTCCAATTTTTGTAAATAAATTTGTTTCTAAGAAAAATGGTTTCCTGTCAGAGGTAACAAATGATGATGATTCTTTTGAGACCTGTCTTAAGTCTGTGGGTGGTGTTGTTACAGAGCAGCCTCAGGCTGCCTTGCACCATATTAGGCAGGCAAAGGCAGATTATAAGAAATCCTTGGCAAAGGATGCAAAGAAAAACAGAAAAGAGTTGTTTACCTATTTAAACCCAAAAAGGAAAGGGATGAATCAGATTGGTCCACTAGATGTTCATGGTTCAACAGTTGAGGATCCTGCTCAGGTGGCTAACAAACTAAATCAATATTTTGCATGTACATTCACACATGAGGAGTTATTCAGGAAGGAGAATGATGTAGGTAAAGTAAACATTGGCAGTGAGCTAGATGATTTTGTAATAACTGAGAGGAAAGTGGAGGAGAGATTGTTGAGGATAAACATAAAAAAGGCACCTGGGGTGGATGGGATCTATCCAGTTATATTAAAGGAGGCAGCAAAGGAAGTAAGCAAACCCCAAGCCATAATTATGAGAGCTTCTTTGGACTCAGGGGAGGTACCCATAGACTGGAGATGTGCAAATGTAACCCCAATCCAAAAAGGAGGATCAAAGGCTGACACAAGTAATTATAGACCTGTTAGTTTAACTTCTGTTCCAGGTAAATTAATGGAGGCACTGGTTAAGAAGCACTGCAGGATCATCTAGACAAGAATTCAGTTGTAGCTCAGACGCAGCATGGTTTTGTTAAGGGCAGGTCTTGCCTGACCAATTCGATTGGATACTATGATGTAGTCACAAAAGAACTGGATGCAGGGAATAACTTTGATATTATATATTTGGATATTAGAAAGGCTTTTGATACTGTTGCGGATGGAAGACTGCTGCACAAATTGGAGCAGTGTGGCATTGGAGGCAAATTGCTGCTATGGATAAAGGGATGGTTAAGTGGCAGAAGACAGAGAGTGGTAATCAATGGACACTGCTCAATGTGGACTAATGTTATTATTGGAGTTCCCCAGGGTTCAGTGTTGGGTCCATTGTTGTTTTCTGTATTTATTAATGATATAGATGATCGTATATCAAGCTTAATGTCCAAGTTTGCAGACGATACAAAGGTTGGCAGGGTTGTTAAGGACACTATTGATGATATGCTGCTGCAACAGGATCTGGAAAGGTTGAGCAGATGGGCTGAGAGGTGGCAAATGAAGTTTAACATTGACAAATGTCAAGTACTACATATGGGAAACAGTAACGCCAGATCAACGTATCAACTCTGTGGTACTACGCTGACAGTGGTAGAGAATGAAAAAGACCTGGGTTAATTGTGCAGGCAGATATGAAGTTCTCTGAGCAGTGCAGACGAGCTGCAAGAGTAGCTCATGGTGTCTTGTCAATGATATACAGGAATTTTCTAGCAGGGATAGGGATGTGATTATTCCCTTGTATAAGGCATTAGTCAGGCCACACCTTGAGTACTGTATACAGGTCTGGAGACCTCATTTCAAGAAGTGAGATGAGGTCTCCAGAAGAAGCTGCTCGAACGAGTACAGAGGGCAACAAGATTAGTGAATGGAACAAAGGGTTGCTCTTACGAAGAAAGGCCTAAATTTTGCAAATTACAGAGTCGGCGAGGCGAGGTGATCTGATAGAGGTGTATAAGGCTTTGGATGGCTTGAGCATGCTCAATGCCGATGGGATTCTTCCACTTGCTCAGAATAATCACCTGAGAGGGCATAAATTCAAATTGAGGAAGGACAGATGTCGGATAGATGTGCGGAAATTTGCCTTTAGCCAGGGGGCAGTTCGTTTGTGGAATAGACTTCCATCACTTGTTGTTGAAGTTGATAGCCTAAACAAATTTAAGGCTCAGCTCTCACTAAAGTGTCACGGAGTGTCACTAAAGATAAGCATAGGAGCAGAAGAATCCTTTTTGCGAGATATAAGGCAACACTGAGTTTTGGCAGGGTTGAAATCAACTAAATTGTCTTTGGCCCACTGGAGAATTACTTGAAGATCGGCATTTAAGGGATTTTTGGGAGCAGATTTTCGAGAAGTTGAAGCTGATTGAGCAGGACAAGGTTTCTCAAAATGGAAAGTGGAATGCAATGTGCTATCATCGGCAAAACTATGGATAGGATTTCCAGTCAATGGAAGGTCATTAACATACAAGAGGAAAAGAGTGGGGGAAAGAACTTAACCATGGGGGACACCGGCATTAGTGGAGAAGTTAGAAGGCAGAGAGCCATCTACCATCACCTCAGTCAGCGATCAGAGAGAAAACTGGATAACCAATTACTAAAAACAGTTGGCAAACCATAAGATGGGAGCTTGTTTAGAAGGCCTTTCTGCCAAACACGATCAAAAGCCTTTCAGATGTCAAGAACAACCACCTGTATTTCACCGAAACTTTCCATTGAATTAGTCCATAAATGGGTAAAATAAGCCAGAATATCACCAATGGATCGACACTGACGGAATCCATACTGGCGATCGTTGATTAGACGGAAGGTTTCTAGGTAGTTTAAGAGATGGCAGTTAATTGATTTCTCCATTACTTTAGAAAGAGTAGAAGTAATTGCAATGGGACGATAATTAAATGGGAGGGATTTGTCACCCTTTTTAGGAACTGGGTGGAAATGAGCAAATTTCCAAGCGGAAGGAAAAACACCTTTGGAAAAAAAAGTGAAAAAAGACGGCAAAGAATAGGAGTAAGTTCAGGAGCATAGGTTTTGAGAACAAGTGGAGAAATACCATCAGGACCTGGAGCTTTCTTAGCATCAAGATTCACCAAAATTCTTCTGATATTCTTTTGACGGAAGACCACATGAGACATTGAATGGAGCGTGTTGGGAATGGTGGGAGGTGTTTTACCAAGATCATTAATACATGAGCTGGAAAAAAAAATGGGATGCTAGCAGGTCAGCTTTATCCTTGGCTGATGTGATAACAGAACCATCTGGTTTGGACAGAGGTGGGAGTAGAGATGGGCAAAAGTTGCGGCCAATAGCTTTGGCAAGAGACCAGAATGCTTGGTTACTATTAGGGGAAGAAGAAAGTTTTCTACTCTTAGCCTGTTCAAACTCTAGTTTGGACTGACTAATAACTGCTTTACAATTGTTGCGAGCTTTGATGTAGGCAGAAAATGAAACTGAAGAATCAGAAACAAGCCAATTACGATATTCAACATTCTTCTGTTGAACAGCCTTAGCACATTTATTGGAAAACCAAGGTTTAGATAAAGACGACATTTTTAAGTGGAGTGTGGGATAAACGATTCCATTCCTGCAAGAATAATTTCACTGACATGATCTGAGCAAACGTTGACATCAGAACTTTTGAAACAGTAATCCGACCAGGGAAAAGAAGTCTCGCAGGTCATCCCATTTTGCATTCTTATAATGCCAAACAACACGAGGTTGGGAATAGCCATGAGATAAAGGTTCCATTGGAGAAGAGACAATCACCAAGTTGTGATCTGAAGTGCCTAAAGGACCTCTCACTTCGACCGTGTACTTAAAAGGGTTGTTTGTGAGAAAAAGATCATGCGTATTGGCTGTATGATTAGGATTGTCTGGTATTCTTGTAGGTAAATGAACAATCTGTGCTAGGTGATTAGTAATTGCAAAAGCCTCAGCATCTCGACCTGCTGGGTCGGTGTGACTAGAAAACGGAAGCCAGCTGGAGTTGTGAACATTAAAATCACCAAGGAAAATTGTCTCACTGTTAGACTGGAGAAAGTCAAGTTGCAAAGAGAGGAAGTCAAAGAGCTCTAAGTGATTAATGGAGTTGGGAGAACGGTAGAGAAAACAGATGAATTTGACACAATGAGGTAGAGAGATTTTAAGCCAGAGAAGATCAAAGAGAGGAGATTCCAAATTGCCAAGTCTCTGACAGGGAATATCAGAACGGACATATGCACAAGTACCACCTTTGAGGCGAAAGGAATCATACAGCGAATAATTTGGGCATCTGAGATGAGCAGTAGTTGAATCAACCGATAACTGAGATTCTGTGAGAAAAAGTACATGGGGTTTGGCAGACTGCAAGTGGAAATGGACATCGTTGAGATTAGAATTGAGACCACGTATATTTGTGAAATGAATTAGGAAGTCCTTGGGAGGTTTAGATCTTTTCGCAGATAAGCTTGTTCTATTAGTTTGACAATTCATGGTGTATTCAATAGTAAGAAAAAGTGGGTGGGATATGCTGTATGAAGTAATAAAATTTTTGGATATGGCGTACACGTGGTAAAAATATACCCAGATCCTTGACATAACGTGTCCACGACAATGCTCCCTGCATATACACTACTCGGACTCCCTCCAGTCACTATCTGGCAGAGTAGTGGTGGCAAGATTATACATTAACTGATCCGGAAGCCTCCTAGAGAGTTACCAATAGGTTCGGTCCGGTCTACTAACTAGCGGTCGGCCTGCGAACACCGTTTTAGTGCTGTACCCTCGAAATGTAAGGAATATTGGATCTCGCCACGACGTTCATCATAACCTCAAAAGTCATCAATCATGCTGCATGATGGAAGAGATAGGGAAGGGTTGACCGGAACTTATCTCTAGAGACTAAATATGGTTTCCACCACTTCAAGCCTCCAATAAGCAAAGTGATTGTTTTTCACGGGTTGATGAGAGTCATCTACCACATTGTTTTATTGTTTCTTTCTACATAGATAGAGAGCAGCCAACACTCTGGTAACCACTACTCGTCACCTGATCCCAGGCACGGGGCCACGAATTAATCTGTTTGTGCTAGCTGCACAAAAATCCCGCGCACTCTCCGGTAGAAGTACTAGACCAGACTGTGCCAGCAGTCACGCTCCCAAGGTGCCCAGGCCTGGGAGCCAGCAAAAAATAAATAAATAAATAACAATAATAAAAAATAAATAATAATTTTCAAAAATAAATAATAATAATAAAAAATAATAATAAAAATAAATAAATAATAATAATAATAATAAATAATAATAATAATAATAATAAATACATAATAATTTAAAAAATAATAATAATAAAAAAATAATTAAAAAAAATAATCTCCACCCCCAACAGGTAGTGGAAAACAAGGTAACCAATAGCCAAATTGAGAGGAGGGAAAAAAAAACAACAACAAAAAAAAAACAACCTCCCACACAATCTGCAAGTGTATTCATCCCACACTGTACAATTTTGTAGTGCCTGCAAAAAAAAAAATAAAAAAAATAATAATAATAAATAAATAATTAAAAAAAAAATAATAAATAAAACAATTGTGCACCATATGACTACTACTAATAATAATAAAGAAAATACATCGCAAAGTAGCCTGGAATGTCAGATGCCACATGCCGACGATGCCACATGGCCTCAGAAACGATCCAACACATCACATGAGAATGCAAGGTGACCTCCCAGACCGAGTACACTTATAGACACGACCAGGTAGCCAGGATAATACATCAGAAGCTAGCGAGGAAATACCAGTTGACCAAAGAAAGTGTACCATACTACAAGTAGGAACCCCAGGCAGTACTAGAAACACGAACCCACAAGCTGTCCTGGGACCGCGCCATAATAACGGATAAGAACATCCCTCACAACAGACCGGACATAACCCTTGTGGACAAGATGGAAAAGGCTACCTACCTGATTGACATAGCCGTGCCCAATACTTACAATATCCAGAAAAGCCATGAGGAAAAAATTAGGAAGTACACGAACCTGAGACATGAGATCAAAGAGATGTGGCATATGAAAGAAGTATCGACCATCCCGATCATCGTGTTAACCACCGGTAGGGAACCAAACATACTCTACATAGCAGCCTAGCAGCAATAGGTCTCCCAGAGAACACCTACAGGGAACCTGAACACGTGTAGGATAGTCAGAGATTTCCTCGACCAACAGTAACACCAGACATTACAACCACCCTGTGTACTTGGTAGCAGTACACGTCACGGAGTGGAATCCCCCAATCAGGGAGAAATAATATAAGAGCAACAACAACAACAACAATAATAATAATCTGTCGTCAGTATAAGGCTTTTTATTTAAGCTATTAACTTCCAGACGGAAGTTAATAGCTTAAAAAAATTCAAGGAAGAAGTGGGCAAACCTTTGGAGCAAATGGATAAGCAAAAGGGGAAGTTTTTGTTGGTTTTCTCTCTCTCTCTCTCTCATTCTCAATTTTTTTTTTTTTTTTTTTTTTGGTTGGATAAGCTTGCTTTTTTGCATAATATGGCACTACTAATCTCAAGGCAAAGAAAGCAAGCTGTTGGAATCTTTTGATGCATCATTGGCAAGAGAAATGGCCGTTACCTCTAAGTGTCTTGTTCCTTTAAAGTTTATCCCTAATGTCACCTTTGCTGTGTTAGAGTCCACTGAGAAATGATTCCACCCTGGTCTGTAAACTCTCTGGTCATGACTCTCTTAATGCGAAACTTGCAACTTTCAATCTTAGTGAATCATCACTCTGTTCTTGTGGCGCCACTGAAGACTGGGAACGTATTTTATACCACTTCCAACAATACCTCGATCTTTGACAGAAGGTTTCTCTCTCCACCGGTATCACTTTCTTTGGAAATGAACCGGACTTCCTGAGCACCAGAGAAAAATTCTAGTTCTTGCAAAAATTTGCTTGCCAGAGATGCTTTCTCACTCAACTAAGTGTTACCATCTTGCCTTCCTAGTGGAGACTGCCACTACATTGCCTTTGATCAGTATGTATTAGATCTATCTATGCATTTTTTTTCGAGTACTGTATACTCTTTTAACTTTTTATTTTATTTTAATTCTATTTTTTCTATTTATTTACTTTTTGCTGGCATTCACAGGTTTTGCCTTTCACTTCCTGTGAGTGCAGCATTTTATTTTATTTAATTTTTTTTAAAAATTAGCTACTTTATTTATTATTTTTGTTTATTTATTTCATTTATTATTTTTGTTTATTTATTTAATTTATTATTTTTGTTTATTTATTTAATTTATTATTTTTGTTTATTTATTTAATTTATTATTTTTGTTTATTTATTTCATTTATTATTTTTGTTTATCTAGATCGTATGTATAGCTTAGCTTAATTTTCAGCACTCACCTCATAGTAATCCGCTTAGCTGGTGGAGGGTTTTATCACATACATAGTGGTTATAGGATTCTAATACTTTACAGGGATTATGGGTTTAAAATTAAGTTATGGGCTGTAGAAAAATTTTTAAGAAAGGAAAGTGCACCTTCCATGATTGCCTAATTAAATTAAATTAAGAGAAAAAAAGGAAATATATAAGCTAATAATCGCGCACGAGCGACTTTCGAGTTTCCTCGTCTTCAGTTAGCTATAGTGGAGGGGGGGGGGAAGAGAGCGCGCTTGTCTTATATACGGGTTGGGTTCCCGAAATGCATTTCAGTGCACGTGGAAACTTGATACGTGCTAAATTCCAAATGGGGGAGAAATTGGCGGGAATCTTTTTGTTTAACACGTTGAGTGATGTATGGCGCTTAAACCATTCAATAACGAGGGCTTCGTTTTCAAGGATTTTGTAGCTAGAATTTAATTTAATTACTGTGATGGCTGAATCGATGAGTGGGTTGTGATTTGCCGACCGGGCTAGCCGGGTGGGTAAAGTGCCTGCCTGGCAACCCAAAGGTCGCGGGTTCGAATCCCGCCTCGGGCTTGGATCATAGTACTGCAAAAACCTTGGGAGGTGCATTATGGCCACAGAAGCTGATGCGCCAACAACTAAATAAAACAAAACAAAAACAAAGGGTTGTGATTTTGAGATTGGACTTGTTGTGTTAGTTCTGTACTTGCTCAGTTAGTTTTGAAGCTATTAAAGTGGTAGTATGCACGCGTGTTCGCGATTTTTGATGTCCCGAATTTTGCTGTTGTACTACCTATGCAACATGCTTGGCAATCTGATTGGCATCTGATCAAATATATAATGTTGTTGTAATCTTGTGTCTCGTACTCGTGTGTTGTCTTGTATGAATTGAATTTGGAACTTAATTTGTTATACGATGTGAATATTAATTTTATATCTGTATTTTTAAAAATCTGTTGAAGTCTTCTAGCGTATTGATGATATGGGAGCGCGATAAGGGGTTTTTGTGTCTTATTCTTGTTCACGTGGTTAATAATTTTGTTTGGGTTATTAGTGTTATTATGAACTTTGGTGATGGTTTCTTTTATTAGTTGTGGTGGGTATTTTCTGTCGATGAATTTTTTGGTGAGGTATTGTAATTCTATAGATAGGTCTGTTTGTGTGTGGCTATATTTTACAGCGTTGTATATCTGGTTGTATATAACTGCTTTTTTGATGTATAGAGGGTGGTGTGAGTGGTAAAGTAAGAATTTACCTGTATGTGTGTTTTTTCTGTATATTTTGGTGCCTAAAGATGTGTTTATTTTGTATACAGTGAGGTTTAGAAAATTAATTTTATTATCGTTTTCTACTTCGAGGGTGAATTTGAGTCTTTCATGTGTTGTGTTAAAGGTGTTCAGTAAAGTATCGATGGTGGTTCTGTTGCCTATTAAGAGGACGTCATCTGCATACCTCATGTATAGTTTAATTCCTGGGGGAAAGGGTTGGAGAATTTTTTCTTCGATAGATGCGAGGTAGATCTCGGATAAAGGGGCAGAGATACCGAGGCCCATGGGAAGGCCGAAAATTTGTTCGTAGACGTTGTTTTGGAATTTAAATTGTTTGGCGTCAAGTAACAGTGATGTGAGTTCTAAAATATCATTAATGTTTAAGTCGGTACGTTTTGTTAATGTGTCGTCTTTGATTAATAGATCTTTAAGGGCCAGTAGCATGGATTCGATGTGTACGTTTGTGTATAGGGAGACGACGTCGAAGGACGCGAGAATATCGTTTTCAGATATGGTTATGGAAGTTATGTATTCGTGTGCTTGTTTAGTGTTGTGGACCCTGAACCGAGAAAATCTCATTAAAGGTGAAATGATTTTGACCAGGAATATGGATAGGTTAGCATAGGCGGACTGTTTATAAGAAACGATGGGCCTTAAAGGGTAATCTTGTTTATGGAGTTTGACTATTCCAAATATGTGTGGGAGAATGTTATTGCGTATGCCTATTTGCTGGAGGGTATGTAAATTAATTTGTTTGTTGGCTCTGAGTCTTCTTAGGATCCCATCAAGTTTATTTTTAAGCTTGTTAATATTAAACGTGTTGCAAGTTCTGTATGTTGTTGAATCTGATAAGATGTGTAACATTTTCTTTGTATATGTGCTTTTGTCCATGATTGCGATGGTGTCCCCTTTGTCTTATAATGTTCGGGGTTTTTATGAAGTCTCATATGTGGATTAATTGTTGTTGGGGAATGTTTCTCGGTTCAGGGTCCACAACACTAAACAAGCACACGAATACATAACTTCCATAACCATATCTGAAAACGATATTCTCGCGTCCTTCGACGTCGTCTCCCTATACACAAACGTACACATCGAATCCATGCTACTGGCCCTTAAAGATCTATTAATCAAAGACGACACATTAACAAAACGTACCGACTTAAACATTAATGATATTTTAGAACTCACATCACTGTTACTTGACGCCAAACAATTAAAATTCCAAAACAACGTCTACGAACAAATTTTCGGCCTTCCCATGGGCCTCGGTATCTCTGCCCCTTTATCCGAGATCTATCGAAGAAAAAATTCTCCAACCCTTTCCCCCAGGAATTAAACTATACATGAGGTATGCAGATGACGTCCTCTTAAGTCACACAAAACTGACTCGACACTTCACTGCCCAGCGATGTCGACTGGCTTCAATTCCTTGGATTTTAATATATAGCCACACACAAACAGACCTATCTATAGAATTACAATACCTCACCAAAAAATTCATCGACAGAAAATACCCACCACAACTAATAAAAGAAACCATCACCAAAGTTCATAATAACACTAATAACCCAAACAAAATTATTAACCACGTGAACAAGAATAAGACACAAAAACCCCTTATCGCGCTCCCATATCATCAACAATACGCTAGAAGACTTCAACAGATTTTTAAAAATACAGATATAAAATTAATATTCACATCGTATAACAAATTAAGTTCCAAATTCAATTCATACAAGACAACACACGAGTACGAGACACAAGATTACAACAACATTATATATTTGATCAGATGCCAATCAGATTGCCAAGCATGTTGCATAGGTAGTACAACAGCAAAATTCGGGACATCAAAAATCGCGAACACGCGTGCATACTACCACTTTAATAGCTTCAAAACTAACTGAGCAAGTACAGAACTAACACAACAAGTCCAATCTCAAAATCACAACCCACTCATCGATTCAGCCATCACAGTAATTAAATTAAATTCTAGCTACAAAATCCTTGAAAACGAAGCCCTCGTTATTGAATGGTTTAAGCGCCATACATCACTCAACGCGTTAAACAAAAAGATTCCCGCCAATTTCTCCCCCATTTGGAATTTAGCACGTATCAAGTTTCCACGTGCACTGAAATGCATTTCGGGATATAAGACAAGCGCGCTCTCTTCCCCCCCCCTCCACTATAGCTAACTGAAGACGAGGAATCTCGAAAGTCGCTCGTGCGCGATTATTAGCTTATATATTTCCTTTTTTTCTCTTAATTTAATTTAATTAGGCAATCATGGAAGGTGCACTTTCCTTTCTTAAAAATATTTCTACAGCCCATAACTTAATTTTAAAACCCATAATCCCTGTAAAGTATTAGAATCCTATAACCACTATGTATGTGATAAAACCCTCCACCAGCTAAGCGGATTACTATGAGGTGAGTGCTGAAAATTAAGCTAAGCTATACACACGATCTAGTTATTACATTACAGTACATAAGGACTCCTTAAAATATCAAGAGTATTTTTGTTTATTTATTTCATTTATTATTTTCTTTAATTTTAGAGCACTAAGAGCTGTAAAACAGGTTTTCGAGGGCGAGCAAGGTTTATGCATTGGTTGTGGCCTATACCCTAGTGGTTTTGGCGGATATCAGCAGGCTTTCCAGGAGATCTTCCTAGTGACAAAATGGCTAGAAAAAACACACATGTAAACAAATCTCTGGCCTTTATAGTGTTCTGTATCACAAGACAATGTATACCATGCAGAGATGGGGGAAACCCCTGTTGCCGTTTAACCCTAAACACACTTTACTTTACACACAGGCACCACCGTGAACGTTAGATATGAAAATATTTATCCCTTATAGAAATGAAGTTCGAATAACAAGCAGCCATGGATGCAAGTTAGATATATGAAAAGAAAATTAAGGCAGGCTCGCCTCAATACCAAACTTTTACAAAAGTGTCCAGAAGGAAATATTATTGCGAAGGAAATATTTTGTCCAGAAAAGTAACTAAGAATTTTGATACCGATGGCCAAATATGGTCATTAGCGCCCTTCATTTCAAAAATAATTAATTTTAGGTTATATTATAGAATTAAATAATTAAACTATAAAATAATTATTATAAGATCATTATCATGATATAATACTTTTACATAAAAAAAGGAGTGAAGTATGCATTATATCGTAACCAGCAGTTTGAGTTCAACCATTTAAAAATATACTGGTGCAAAACTTAAGGACCCGCACTATTTCTAAAGGTTACAACCACAAAATCTTTACTTCAGGTATCTTTACAGATGTGAGTAGAGTTAGAGTCAGCAGCTATTCTGGACGTCAGCTAATCTGGCAAGAGGCACACGATATCACCCGGCAAACATCACTGAAAGGGATCGATGTGGCGGTCGAAGCGTTCTCGTATGAGGTGACGTTATCTTGGATGGACGTACACAACTCCAGATACTGAAAGGCGGTACTGTAACCGATGCACGCTACTGTACTGAGGTAATCCTCAGTACAGTACTAATGATATTAAGACTAGGAGACCGGCAGAATTACTTAACAAGTACTGGTCACTGTTGAACAAAATCCGAGAATTAGGGTTGAATTTGAAAGTGTCTGCAATTCTGTCCAGACCGATAGGAGGGAGTATATGATGAGAGCCTTGTCGATCAATTCGGCCCTGGAAAGATTGTGCAAAGCTCAAGGGGTAGAATTTTTTCAGCCTGGACTGTACTTGTTAACAGGAGAGATTGCTTCTACAGGGATGGGATACACTTAAATAGAAAGGGTGCAAGAATATTTGCTGATGCTATCGAGGCAGTGTTAGGTGGGTCGGAAATCTGCTAGCTTGGGGGGAGACAAAGATCAATAGATTGACAATAGCCACTGGCAGAGGTGAAAGAGATTCTTGCACTGCTTCTATTAGAATGAGCAGAAGCCTGAAAGACAAGATGCATGATATTTCAGAGACTGCTGGGAGCCATTGCGGTACAAGTAAACACATGGGTTGTGTTAGGGTAGCTAAGAATAGAAACAGGTGCAGGTATACTTGCGTGTACACCAATGCCAGGAGTTTAGTAAACAAATTTGATGAATTTGAGGTTTTGCTCAAAATATCAAAGGCAGATATTGTTGGGACATTAGAGACGTGGTGTCACACAGATATAAGTAATGCAGAACTGGAATTTGGGGAGTACAACGTCTACAGAAAGGATAGACAGGATAGGAAGGGGGGAGGGGTTATGCTATTAGTTAAGAAATACATAAAAACCAAGGAAGTGAAGCCAGTCGACATCGCTGGACAGTGCAGTATTGAGTCAGTTTCGTGTGACATAAGCATTGGGAGATCAAAATTGAGAGTTGGAGTTTTCTATAGGCCTAATGCCTCTGATGAGTATAATAAGAAACTGTACAGGGAAATAGAGTGGGCCAGTAAATCAGAGAGTCTTATAATGGGAGATTTTAATTTCCCAGATATTGACTGGAATTTGGGGGCTGGTCACTCACACACTAGCAAGGCTTTTGTGGATTTATTGGATGATTGTTTTCTACATCAGCATGTTCGGGAGGCAACTAGAGGGAGTAACACTCTTGATTTGATTATCAGCAGTGATTCTTCATGCATTAAGAATCTGCAGATAGATGAACCACTAGGTGCCAGTGATCACAGTGTGCTGAAGTGGGATTTACTCAAAGAGGTAACTACCATTAGGGGTAAAGGGAAGGGTTATTGCTTCCGTAAAGGCGACTACGATGGACTGAGACAGTATTTAAATTCTATACAGTGGGACCAACTGATGATGTTACCAATAGCAAATTCAAAATGGGAAGCATTCAATGAACTTATCCTGGAAGCTTCTAGGCTTTACATACGAACTAAGAAATATTGTTCAAAGTTTAGGCCAAAATGGATGTTAGATGAACTAATGAGGCATATGGCAGAGAAGAAAAATGCATGGGATACTTACAAATTAAAACATGACACAGAAGCCTATGATAGATACAAGTTGATATGCAACCAAGTTACAAAGGAGGTTAGGCAGGCGAAGGCAGATTACGAGAGATCCTTGGCAAGGGATGCAAAGAAAAACAGCAAAGAGTTCTTTACTTATGTAAATTCTAGAAGGAAAGGGATCAATCAGATTGGTCCACTTGATATCGATGGGTCAACTGTTGATGATCCTGCTCAGGTAGCTAACAAACTAAATGAATATTTTGCATGGACATTCACACATGAGGAGTTATTCAGCGAGGGGAATGCCAGAGGTGTATTCAACTCTAGCAGTAAGCTACAGAATCTTGAAATAACTGGGAGTAAAGTGGAGGAGAAATTGTTGAAGATAAACACAAGGAAGGCACCCGGGGTGGATGGGATCTATCCAGTTATATTAAAGGAGGCAGCAAAGGAAGTAAGCAAACCCTTAGCCATAATTATGAGAGCTTCCTTGGACTCAGGGGAGGTACCCATAGACTGGAGAAGTGCAAATGTGACCCCAATTCACAAAGGAGGATTAAAGGCTGACACAAGTAATTATAGACCTGTGAGCTTAACTTCTGTTCCAGGAAAATTAATGGAGGCATTGGTTAAAGAAGCACTGCAGGATCATTTAGACAAGACTTCAGTTATAGCTCGGACACAGAACGTTTTTGTTAAGGGGAAGTCTTGCCTGACCAATTTCATTGGATACTATGGTGCAGTCACAAAAGAACTGGATGCAGGGAATAGCTTTGATATTATATACTTGGATCTTAGAAAGGCTTTTGATACTGTTGCACATGGAAGACTGCTACACAAATTGGAGCAGTGTGACATTGGAAGCAAATTGCTGCTATGGATAAAGGGGTGGTTGAGGGGGAGAAGACAGAGAGTGGTAATCAATGAACACTGCTCATCGTGGACTAATGTTATTAGTGGAGTCCATCAGGGCTCAATGTTGGGTCCATTATTGTTTTCTGTATTTATAAATGATATTGATGATGGTATATCAAGCTTAATGTCCAAGTTTGCGGACAATACGAAGGTTGGCAGGCTTGTCAAGGACACTACTGACACTATGCTACTGCAATAGGATCTGGAAAGGTTGAGCAGATGGGCTGAGAGGTGGCAAATGAAGTTTAACATTGACAAATGTAAAGTACTACATATGGGAAACAGCAACCCCAGAGCAACGTATCAACTCTGTGGTACTACACTGACAGTGGTAGAGAATGAATGGGACCTGGGGGTGGTTGTGCAGGCAGATATGAAGTTCCCTGATCAGTGCAACGGGCTGCAAGAGTAGCTCATGGAGTATTGTCAATGATATACAGGAATTTTTCCAGCAGGGATAAGGAGGTGATTATTCCCTTGTATAAGGTAATGGTCAGGCCATACCTAGAGTACTGTATACAGGTCTGGAGGCCTCATTTCAAGAAGGATGTAGAGCTGCTGGAACGAGTACAGAGAAGGGCAACAAGATTAGTGAATGGAACAAATGGGTGCTCTTAAGAAGAAAGGCTTAACCTTTGCAAATTACAGTGTCTGGAGACTAGCCACCAGTGAGGTGATCTGATAGAGGTGTATAAAGCCTTGAATGGTTTGAGCATGCTCAGTGCTGATGGAATTCTTCCTCTAGCTCAGAATAATCACCTGAGAGGGCATAAATTCAAATAGAGAAAAGACAGATGTAGGATAGACGTGCGGAAATTTGCCTTTAGCCAGTGGGTGGTTGGTTGGATGGTGGAACAGACTTCCATCCCTTGTCACGGAGGTTGATAGCCCAAATAAGTTTAAGGCTCAGCTGGACAGGTATTTTGAACGAACAGAGGGGTGAAGTGGAAGTGGGTTTTTTTTTTTTTTGCTGATGCTGCATAAGCTTGCTTTCTTGCATCAAATGGCTCTACTAATGCTAATGCTAATCCTTCTAATGCTAATGCTAATCCTTCCTCGTATGCATCTGTTCCGAGATGCCATTAGCCCCGATTTCGTGTTTATGGATGATAACACCACACCTCATCGTACCGCAGTTGTTGATATGCTTTTGGAAAGTGAGGACATTGTTCGTATGGATTGGCCCACCCGTTTCCGTCAATCTAAATCCCATTGAACCACATATGGGACGCTTTGGGGAGACACCTAGCACCTAGCTGCATGTCCACGCGCGCACACACACACACACACACACACACACACGCACACACACACACACACCCCAGAAAATGTTCACCAGCTGAAGATGGCGCTGATAGAGGAATGGACGATGTTACCGCAAGCACGTATGAACATTGTTCTCAGTATGTACAGGCAAAGCCTGCATCGACATTAGGAGTGCCCATATCTCCTGCTGAGGACCACCTCTTCCTTTTGTTCCATCTTTGGCAATGATGCATCTGTATCATGGATTACGATAATAATCCATGTGTTAGTAATCAAACACAGCCAGTGCTATGTTGCCATTTTTGAATAAAGCCCCTCTGCACCGTTTTGTTTTCGTTGTTGTGTCGGTTTTGTTTCCATCATCATTTCTGTACCTCACGAGGTTCCTTTGTATGCTTTTCACATATCCAGGCAACTCCTATGAGAAGCTACAAGGTCAAAGTGTGTTTGTTTCAATTGCGGTATCCATGGTTTACCCCTATTTTCTGCTGTTGTATGCGGAAGTGGATGTATGCGGGTGTGTAAGTATGTGTCTTGTTATGTTGAGCACCGGTACTGGCGACTTTGCAGCCAAGGGGCAGGGGACACCTGAGTAGATAACGTTGGGGTTCTCACCGAGTACGGCTCTATGAATTTTGGCATCAATTTTCGTGCGTGCTGCCAACTCGGTCGTTTGTTTTGCCGTTTTGGTTTTGAGCGTGTGCCGGTGAGGCAAGCCGAGGTTTAGGCTTAGCTGTTGTGCCGAGGCTTAGTTGCCGATTCAGAGGGAAAAATATTTTAGTTCTTATTTCGCTCGCTAGATGGCGCCACTTATTTTTTGAGTTTAATTAAATATAAATTTTACTTTTCTTTTTCCAAGGCTCTAACCCATGTCGTCGTTACTGGCGGTCCGGTGCGTATCCCTACGGCAACCCTTTCAGTTATAAGAATACGTGTAAATGTACCTGTTATAGTTAAGAGTGTTTGTGAGTGTGATGTAGGAAGATTGTATTTTGCATACGAGCTTTGTTCTGATTGGAGGGGGATATGAACCGGTGTGTTGATTGGTTGAGGGGTATAAACCGAGTACGGCTCTGAGTTTGCCGGTGATTTCTGGTCGGTTGCTGCCGTAAAAATCGTCTATTTTTTGCCGCGTTGGTTTTCAGGCTAGTGTTGGAGGGCGCGCAATGAATTGTGGGTTAGCGCACACACACACACACACACAAGAAAATCGAACAGTAAACATTCTTTCCCAAGATCTGAAACAAGGGATTTGGCGGAAAAACGTGGACGTTGTAGGCATCGACTAACATACGGGTATCGGGGGGCCACAACAGTTCGCGCATGGAGATTGCCATGACAACAGAAACATCGGAAGACCCAGATATTGTGTTGCCATCTGTTGAGCCATTCTGGAAGTTGAAAATCTGAAATTAAAGATTTTATTTAAGGTGTTTAAATACATATATTTTTTTCCCAATAGCTATGACTTTGACGTTTAAATATATATATATATATATATCAGTAGCTTTGCAAGATGTGTCGCCATCTGTTGAGCCATTCTGAAAGTTGTAAATCTGAAATTAACAATTTTATTTAAGGTGTTTAAATATATATATATTTTTCCCAATAGCTATGACTTTGACGTTTAAATATATATATCCGTAGCTTTGCAAGATGTGGCGCCATCTGTTGAGCCATTCTGAAAGTTGAAAATCTGAAATTAAGGTTTTTATTTAAGATGCTTAAATATATATATATTTTTTGGATGGCTAAATTTATATGTATATATTTTTACCCATAACTATTTATGATGGTTCCAGTTTCCTCTACAAGTTGAATTTGTATCCTGATGTTTAGAGTCTTTCTGTCTAGGGTAAAACCTGAAAAGTAAATGTATTGATGTGTATATATATATTTATTTACCTTCTTCATGAAACGCTGGCACCATCTTCTGTTTCTATCTGCAACTTTGAATTTTTTAATCTATATTTGAAATCATTTTATGTCTTTTTCTTTCCTAAAAGTAACTTGTCAATTTTTTTTTAAAAAGGTTATTGATTAATGGAAAATTAAAAACTTAATTTCTACTTTCTAAGAAAAAAAGACAGGCAATATTTTTTTTTCAAATAGATATGTTTTATTGATAAGATTTACAGATGTAGTTACTAATCACAAAAAAATCAACACAAAAACTTACATATGTACATTGCTTTGATCAGAACGGATACATCGTATATTTCACCATGTAAGCAGTTTGAAGTTCTTCGATCATCGAAATTACAGCATTGTACAAAACATAAGCGTTGAACTCAGTAGCTACACCTTCTTTCAAACACTTAGCAGAAAAAATTTTAACACTTGTAGATGGTTCCGCATTTCTAACATAATAAGCATACACATTGTTAAACGAAACATCGATAGAACTGATAAACACATCATTCTTTATACACTCTCTAACACAGTCAAGATATTCCAATATAACTGTTTGCATTAACAGAAATGCAGGTTTTTCATCTTCTAGACATTGAAGAAAAGAATCTATGTCTATGATTCTAATAGATATACCTTCAAGTTCAGAAATGTGTAGGGTCATTTGTCGTTCTTCAGCTAGCGAGAATTGCTTCCAATAGAAATCACGAGCGCCACCATCTGTATTGATTCGGAGCCCATGTATTTGGATTTCACCTTTAGATCTGGCTCTTACGGAAAGCAACATATCATCCATTTTGTCTTTGAATTCATCCCACTGTCTTCTCGATAACATCATATGCGTATTAGCTGTCTCGATCGTAACATGTGGCTCGAATTCGCAGCAATAAACACGAACTGTGCTACTGTGACTCAGACGTCTGTAGAAAGTTACGTTCTACCTTCTTATATCGTCAAACATTTCATGTCGTGACATTTTGGAAAAAAAAAAAACTTCAACAGTGGAAAAATTTACAACCACGCTGAGAAAGTTCCAAACTGTAAATGTGGTCCAAGGGCTATAACATCATGTGCTTAGAATCTAGCCGCATTGTTACTGGCTCATAAACTCGTGACGTGTCAGGAACAGGTAGAGGCATGTCGTACAAAGGTTATATAACCCCATATAGCTAATGCGGGTGTCGCTCCCAAGTCTTTGTTCAAATTTAGAGGGACTAAAACAAAAGATAACTCAACTTCAAAGGTGTTGGTTGGTCACAGATAGACACATGGCGTACAAAAGCTATATATCAACATATAACTAAAGGAGATACCACCCCCAAGTCTGCGCTACCGCTCCCAAGCCTTTGTTCAAAACCTTTGTATGACATGTGTTGCGCTACCGCTCCCTAGTCTTTGTTCAAATGTAGAGTGACAAAAAGCAAAAGATAACTTACCTTCAAAGGTATCGGTCGGGAACGGGTAGACACATGTCGAGCAAAGGTTATATTTCATCATATAACTAAAGGTGATACCAATCCCAAGTCTTTGTTTAAATTCAGAGTAGTAAAAGTTAGTTCAACTTCAAAGGTGTTGGTTGGGAACAAGTAGAAACATGTCGTACTAAGGTTATATAACAGCACATAACTAGCACAGGTATCGTTCCCAAGCCTTTGTAGTAACAAAAAAGCAAAAGATAACTCAGCTTCAAAGGTTACTTTCAAAGATGTCACACCCACCCTTACTGATGAGTAAGGATTTCGCTCTCATACCGTGGTAATTTCCTATTGGCTGTGACATTCACATACTCTTGAATCTAAACACTGATTGGTTGTCGTCAAATGTCGTTTCAATCCACGAGTTTGCTTTAAAAAGGGGTCAATACGACCACAATTCTCACTTGCCTTTTTCCTATTACAAGCGATCAAAATGAGTAGTGAAGATATTTTCTTTGGTGATGATGTAGACTCTGAGTTCATAGAGGAGATTATTAAGGTAGAAAAGGAGCATGAAGAAGCTAGGATGGTTGACGAGCAGTTAGAATTCTGCAAAACTTTGGTGTATTCGAGTGCGATTATTTATTTTTTTCATTACTGAAAAATTTTTTATTTGATTTTTAAAAAAAAAAAATGTTTATAGAATTATTGTTTGGTAACTGTTTCTTTACGTTACTCTTTCAGAATGTGGAGTTCTTTAGCTATGGTGATGACGGCATTGAGCATCAGCCTGGATGCTCGCATGACACCATGCTAGAAGGTGCTGGGGAAGAAGAATTGGAGGCTGAGAGTCCGTCAATACTGGATGAATTTTTGAATGTTGACGAGGATGTAAGTATGCCTATAGATATATATATATTTTTTTTTTCGCGAAAAAGAAATCCCTTAAATCTTATGCGACACTTTTTTAAAATTTTAGATGGAAGAGAAGTAGCCGAACAAGAAAGTGTTGAGCAGTACTACGAAGTACAGGATGGTGTTGTGCGCTATTTCAAGAAATACCGGCCCTTATTTAAAACTTATGAGGTCTGGTTTACAAACATTGCAAATTTAGTAGACGGGGATCTGTTTTTTTCGAACTTTCGACGGATGCTAGAAGAGATTATCGCAAATTTAAGTAATCAAGGCGATTATTCCCATGTTAGGTTGTGTTTAGATGCACCCGGTCTAAAAAATCCCATAAACTTGCCATTCATGCCCCTGACAGATCTAATGTTTGACCGTGTGATGGCCGCATTCATAGCAGTCGACCAGTCAAATAGTGAATTTATGATAACAGACGACTTGAGTCTGGACGTAATTCTTATTAATATCACCAATAGGGGGGAGGGTGGCAATCGTTCTGAGAATATAAAAAAAGGGCAATGTTGAATTTGAATGACTTTTTAAAAAAAAAAAAGCTGTCATTCAAATCAACAATACCGATAGTTTATGTCTTGCCAGAGCATTAGCTGTTGGTATTTCTGCCCATCAGGACGAGGTTAAAACATACAGACAGGTGCGAGAGGATAAACGTAGTATGCAAACTATCAGGGCTACAAATTTACATGGAATCGCAGGGGTTGCTTTAGAAAGTTGTGGCTTGAATGAAGTTGAACTGTTTCAGCGTGCGATCCACGATTACCAACTTGTGGTAATTTCCGCAGAGTGTGGCTTTGAAGTTGCATATCGGGGCCCCGCTGCTGATAAACAGATATTTCTTCTCAACCACGACGGACATTATGATCTTGTGCGATCTTTGAAAGCTCTGTTTGGCAGTGATTACTATTGTCCCCTCTGCCTTAAAGTTTTACCTACTCGCGAGAAATTAAACACTCACAATTGCTCTTTCAAGTGCAATAGATGCAGAGCTGTCGCTGTTCATAATGAAGACAACCTTCTCTTGTGTAATTTTTGTAATCGCTTTTTCCAAGACGAAGCATGCATTAATGCTCACAGGGCAAACAAAACTTGCTCTGAAGTGCATCGCTGTAGCGTTTGTATGTGCACTTTTCTTACCAATACTACCAATACAGCACACAAATGCATCGATCCTGACTTCTGTAGCCACTGTAAGACTGTGCACAAAACAACATTGTTTTGTTCAAAAACCTGAGTACCCGAAGCACGATGTTTCTGTTGTTTACTTTGACACAGAAACAGTCTTGCTGGATGGCGAACACATGGCTGTGCTCTGCGTTGCTTCTTTTGGCGACCAGGAACGCGTTTACTGGGGCCGAAATTGCATGGCGGAGTTTTTGGATGAACTGTTAGGAGTCCGAGAGACCTTGAAACGAGGTAGTGATGGCCGAAAATTTCGACAAACAGAGCCAAAATATAATAATGTGCGAGTAGTCGCTCACAACCTTTGTGGTTTTGACGGTTGCTTTGTGCTTTCTTATATTTTCGTGAAACAGTTCCTCACAAGATCTATGATGGGTCCAAGATTTTGGGCATCTTTCTGTCATTGTTAAACATAGTCTTCTTGGACTCTTATTCATTTCTAGCAGTTCCGCTCCGAAAGCTGCCATCGATGTTCGAGCTGCCAGAGGTGCGTAAGGGCTTCTTCTTCCCTCACGAATTCCACAAGATAGATACATTAGATTATGTGGGAGCTTTGCCCGATCAAAAATATTTTAAACCAGAATTCATGAGCGAAGAAACCCGTACGGAATTCGTGTTATGGTACCAAGAGAAGTCACGAGATACCTACAACCTGAAATGTGAGCTTTTGGCCTATGCCTTAGATGACGTGAGGGTTTTGCGAGATTCTTGCAATAAGTTCCGTTCTATCTTCATAGCAGTCTCGCAAGTTGACCCTTTCTGTCAGGACAGTACTATCACTGGTGCTTGTAGCAGGATCTTCGCCAGAAACTATTTAGAACCAAACACAATGGCTATCCTGCCACCTGTCGGCTACATAGGGAGCAACACACAGAAAGGCGTTGGCTTGGCTTTCGTGGCAGGAACAACAGAACAACATTAAAATTCAACATGCTCGATCACGGGGAGGGGAAGTTAGAGTAGGTCCTTTTTTATTAGATGGGGTATGTGATAGAACCGCGTACGAGTTTTACGGTTGTTACTATCATGGGTGCAAGAAGTGTTTTCGGTCTACCACTATACAGACACAGAGAAACAAACCTATGGGCATCCTATATGCTGAAACCATGGACCGCGAGGTCTTCATTAGGTCTCAAGGATATGATTTGGTTTCCGTATGGGAATGCCAGTTTGACAACCAACAGAAAAGCGACCGTGCCACGAAAGAGTTTGTTGCAGCATTCATAACGCACGAATCGATTACACCACGTAGTGCTCTCAGAGGCAGTACAGTTGACTGTTTTAAACTTTACCACCAGGTGGCGGATAACGAGGAGACTCACTATGTGGATTTCTGTTCGTTGTATCCGTGGGTTTGCAAATACGGCGTATTTCCCCGCGGTCACCCTGAAGTCATTCTTAGCGACTTTGACTATAGTCACAATGCATACTTTGGTATTATCCATGCTAGGGTGACAGCACCCGAAAAGGAGTTCTTACCCGTCCTCCCAATAAGCTCCAATGGCAAGCTAGTGTTCCTACTATGCGGTGCTTGTGCTGAGCAGATGTTGCCCACTTGTAATCACGAGGATCGGAGCTTTTCGGGGATCTGGTGCAAGCCTGAGTTTTATCTGGCCGTTGAGAGCGGTTATAAAATTGATAACATCTACGAAGTTTGGCATTTCAAAGAGAGCCATAAGTCTTTATTTGGTGGCTACATAGACACCTTGAAAATCAAACAGGAGGCGTCGGGCTGGCCCGAGGGGGTTGAACCCGACATTGAACCCGAATTTAAAAGTAGGGAATGTATCTCTATGGATAGGCATGAAATAAAGGCGAACCCCGCTAAGCGCTCGCTCGCAAAATTATGTTTGAATTCTTTGTGGGTTAGGCTCGCAATGAGAACTAACAGGGTGAGTACAGCAGTATGTAACACTTATGAAAGCGTTGTAGAGCTTTTCATGGATAACACAAAAATCATACACGACGCCATGTTAGTGTCGCAAGAAATAATGCAAGTTGCATTCGCCCTGATCGAGGGAACGGAGGAACCCTATCGTCGGGGAAATGCAGTCATTGGCTCTTTCGTCGCTTCCTATGGCCGAATGAAACTCTGCAAAGCTACGGCCCCTCTACGCCAATCCTTATTATATTGCGATACTGATAGCATAGTATTCATCCAAAAACTGGGCAATGAACGTCCACCCATCGGTCACTCGCTGGGCCAGCTCACAGACGAATTGTCTGGAGACCATATTGTCGAGTTTGCTTTGACTGGCCCCAAATCTTACTCCTTCCGCACCCGAGTGGGTAAAACGGTGACCAAATGCAAGGGTGTGACCCTTAATGCCAAAAACGCGAAGCTAGTCAACCTGAACGTTATAATAGCTGCAGCAAAAGGCGAACATGTTGATGTTTCTGTCGAAGTACCGTTTTTCTGTCCGGAGAGACAACCGTACCTCTCGTCTCCTTGAGTCCTCAGTAACAAAAAGGTTTGGATTTACTTTCGCTAAACGTGTGGTAGGAGACGGCACACGCACTTACCCTTAGGGATATTTCCAAGACACATAGTGAAAGCTAACCACCTAGATATCAAACTGTCAACATTAGAAAAAAAACCCAGTGAAATCCCCATGTTTTTGACACTAAGCAGTTTTCAGTGGCTACCTCTGTGACGTTTCCTTTTTTTCAGGATGTTGGCGAGGTCGATCGGGCACGTACTTCTCCATCCTATTCCCTCCGACGTCACATTTGTGACGGCACTCGGATGGGAATCGCGGGGCACAGGAGCGCGCACTGTGGGATTGTGGCACCCCTCCCACCCATCACGAAGTGTCGGGCGCACTTAGATGGAGGTATGCACACAACCCTTTTTCGTGTTGTCACGAATGGCTTCATGGAAAAGACAACTTCCAAAAAAAAAACACCTTTTTTCATAACGAAATTCTGTTTTTTTTTTTTTTTTAAAAAGGGGACAATGTTTCGTTTTTCTGGAGACATCACCTTCTGTCTTTACTGTTGCTAGTCCTGCCTCTTCATCAGTGTGCGAACACACATAAATACTTGGTTCAGACTCGTGCGCGATCATTTACACAATGTTCAATCACCCCTTCACAGCGATAGTCTCAGGAGCAACACAGAGTGGAAAGACGTTTGTGTTGTCGCTATTAGAAAATAGTGAAAATTTAATTTCACTACCACCTCAAAGAATCATCTATTGCTATTCAGAACTTCAAGATAAGTTTCGGTGTTACCCACAAATCGAGTTCGTGAAGGGTTAAGCATCCCCGAATTCGATCCAACAGTAAACAATTTACTCGTTTTAGACGATCTCATTAACCATGCAAAAGATAGTATTGTTGTGTCAGAGATATTTATAAAGGGATCATATCATAGAAATCTGAGTGTTATTTTATTAACGCAAAACTTGTTCTCGCAAGGCACCCAGTTACGTACTATTAGCTTGAATTCACACTATCTGGTTGTTTTTAAAAACCCCCGCAACTCGAGACAAATCTCACATCTAGCAAGTCAAGTGTTCCCCAGAAGGTCACGTGTTTTAGTTGATATATATAAAGATGCAACACGTGATCCGCATTCATATTTGCTGTTTGATTTTTGTCAGAACACTGATGATAGACTGAGACTGCGTTCACACGTGTTGCCAAGCGAAGGATCTACGATTATTTATATACCCACATGGCTGTGTGATTAAAACGCAACGCTAACTTTATAAAGTATCTGTCGGAAGTTCGACCGAAACAGGCAACCGCTCTATTAAAGAGTTCAGACCAAGCACAAATAAATTCGCTCTGTGAAATCTGTAAAAACATAATCAAAGGCAGTATTCCTTTGCCAGACAGAGTGAAAGCCAAGTTACAGCGCAAAAAATGTCTGCTCAGAACACTAGCAGATAAAAAAGTAGCATTTTAAACTAGGCGGAAATTAATACTTCAACAAGGAGGTGCACTATTCCCCCTGATAGCTAGCATCGTAGCTCCACTCATTACAAGTTTGATCAGAAGATGAGCGAATCTTTCCGCAAATTCTTGCTTGTAGCTGCACCGCCAGAACAAAAACAGATGCTCTCTTTAGACGAACAAATGTCTGCAATCTTAAAAAGACAGGATTTGCAGCCCGAGTCAAAAGTTAAAATGTATCTTCAGATACTACAGTCATATTTAGGCCTGAAAACTAATTCCGCAAAACAAGCAACGTCGTTGGCATCAAGCAACAGCGAGACCACCGTATCGAACGTAATGGCGTCGCTACCCACAATTCACTCTGCGCAGCAACAGCAGCCTGAGAGCGGTGTTATAAAATCCCGTAAACTGGTCAAGCGAAGATATACTGCTTTGATTTCTCCTCATCGGCTGAGACGTAAACATACGTGGATATCGTTATGGTAAGTTTTTTTTCAATAAAACAGACACTTTTTTAAAAATAAATAAAATTTTATTTTGTAAGTAAATGCTGAATTACATGTAATGTGGCAATTACATCATTTGCCCACAAATCTTTACAATAATATTTGTTTACAATCTTTGGCATAGAAATGCCTCTACATCTATGAGTTAGGAAAAAAATACAGTGCAGTCCACAAGCTATAGATTCTGGATGTTGAATTACCACTTTGTTATAAGTCCATTTCTTACTTTTCTGGTTAAGGAACTCTGCAATGTCCAGTGTCGGCGGTCTTGCAAAGCTGTCGAAATATTGACTTTCGTGTTTTCCCAGGAAAATACACACCCAGTGGGTACCGGGCATATGTGAAAAGTCAGTATTGGTGACTAGAAGTGCCGGTTTTCTCTGTATTCTTGACGGTAATTCGTTCCTGGCACAGACACTGATCAGAGGTTTTCTCGATTCACTGTCTGCTTCTAAAACCTTCAAAATCTGATCAGTGTTCATAATTTATGAGAATTGATCGGTCTTTAGTCACAGAAAGAATGTTTTCGAATTCGGCATACAAGATCACTGTTACATTTTCGGAAAGAGGTTCTGCGAATTTCAGTTGAAGTCAAACTCCGCCTCACCGTAATGAGCTGATGTGTTTCCCGACTGCAATTTGGTCTGGTGTCAAATCGAAAGCATAAAACACATTCCCTTGAGTATAATCCAAGAGTGATATGTCGTTTCCACAGTCTGAATTCCACTTGTTTAGTGATGTAAAAAGAGACAAGTAGGATCTGGTATAATGTCCATTCTTATAATCGGGTGTTAGCGGTATGGAAGGATGCTGAACCCCATCAGCCGTCAGAAGTAAATAGCACAGGTTGTAGTGGGCAAAATTAAATGGGTTGGTTTTGAAGGAGCCATTGAAACTGTCACTGGACACAATACCGACTATTAAATGAGCGGGGGATCTGGCCTAGATATATATTGTCTCTGGTAGAGTCTGACATACCTTTGAGAATTGAGAAGTAAGTAACATTAACTCTGTTAATTGGGTATACAAGTGGGTGCTTTTCAAGTACGCTCATGTGGGCTAGCTGTATGCTGGGATTAAGCTTAACTTTACACACAAAAAGACAGGCTTCGCGTATGTGAATCCCCGCCGTATTGTCGAGAGACAACAGACAGAACTCGGGCGAACTGCGAACCATTCTCAGGCAGAGCGATACGTTGTTAATAATATATTTGGCCTGATGGCACAAATCTAGTCTGAGACGACTCAGAAGTTCCACAGTTTTGGTTTTCGAAAAAAACTTCATACGTTGATTCATACCGCTGTCGGGCTGAGAAAACATTTGCGAAACATCGCAAACATTGTCTTTTACGAACAGTTCTGTAGTGAGTTGGGATCTTTTTGCTCCGTTGTCAAAATTCAAAAGCGTTTCTAAATAAGCTCTATAGGCATATGTGTCGCTGCTTGGATTTATTAATTTGTCTTGAACGAAAAGATCCACATGCTTAAACAAGGAGTGGAAAAAGTTGTTGACAACGCCCACACTCGACTGCAGTTCTTTTCCATCACTTTGGGTTAACTGTACTTTGAGTCGCAAATAAGTTTTTCCCAGGTCCAAATATTCTTCCGATGTTCCTGGTATGGAAAATTCTATTGGCCCCGGGGTGTCCACAGATGCTAAAGGCAAGAAAGTAACGTAGGAAGATCGTTCGACGGACAGATTAGTAGCAGGCTGTGCAAACAGGTCTAATTCTGACATCATTAACTCCATCATGGAAAGATGTCCTGATATTTTTTTCGACGCTTGCCTCCACTCTGACTACGGACTTTTTGCTTAATGGCCCGTCCCACTTCAGAAGCTCAATTTATAAATGATCGTTTCACGGGGGCTCCCAAAATGACATCATCGATCATATTACGACCTGCCGACAACACTTGGCGACCGATGAACTTGGCAGCGAGCTTCAGAAGTGGAGAGAGAAATGTAAATGCAGATCTGAATATACTACCTAAACCCTGACCTCTCTGGATCGCTGCTCCTGCAAAGTAGGGACTTCAACCCGCCTGCACTGCGTAGTATTCCACGTAAGCGCTCATTGGGGTCGAAAATGCAACTTAATTAGAGTTTTACCTCCTCTGAAAGGAAATAACTGACCGCTGTCTGTGCAAATTTGAATAGAAATGGATTGAATGTTTGAGAGAAGCACAGGGTAATAATCCAAATGTAAGAATTCACCTCTACTTCCAAACGGTACTACTCGCAAAAGAGGTGCTCTGGTATCACCCACAATCTGATCTTCGATCACGTTACTATAAACGAAGTAAGAGCCGACACCTCTATTTATATCACACAGAAATTTCGATCTCACAGTTCCTTCGAAACCATCAGGCATACGCTCAAAACCGAGTAACTCGCCGAGTCCTGCCTCAGAGAAACGAAGACGCGCACTGCTTTCTATTTCGAAAGAAACAAAACCATGGGTATTAACAGAACCTTTAATTCCGGGGGCTATAAAAGTCATAACCTTTAGAATTTCGGAGACGTTATTGTAATGACCATGAGAAATTTTATGCTCACGAACATCACAAGTCGGCGGTTGTACGAGCACAAGCTTCCTATCAACACACTCACTGTTAGGCTTTATTGACAGTAACACTATTTTACCTTTAGGTATCCACTTTCCGATGTACTCCCCCTTTGAAAGTTCTAGATTTGTCAATAACAACAACATCGCTCGCTGCTTTATGGACTAACCCTAGAATTCTGGCAGTTCATTTCAATACTTGAGATATAGTAAAATTCTCACGACTCCAGCTACCCCAGAACCTTTGCGGAAAAGATGTGAACCTGTACTTAGAACGACACGATCCCCCAGTTTAAATTTAGGAATCTGTTCTTTGGTTTTTTTCAAGTACAATTTCCTGTAGACGTCTTCTTCATTATGCAAAGTGACATCGGCTGGTGGTATTCCTATGTGGCGTTCGATTATAAGTAGCTACAATGTCGGGAAGAACATGCACTTATTTCTTACTTTCAGAATAAGTTATCCATTTAAATTTTTTATTTCAGAGTTCGGATGAATCGTTCAGCTATTGCAGCCTTTTTTCAGATCTAGTAGTATAGAAATTAATGTTGAGAGACTTAAATAAGGCCTTCACATCTTTGTTTGTAAACTCTTTCCCTTGGTCGCTGTTAAGACTGAATGGCGTTTCTTCCATGAAAATTGATTTGAATGCTTTTACCATCTGCTTTGATGTTTTACCATCTGCTTTGATGATGTTTTACCATCTACTTTGATGTTTTACCATCTGCTTTGATGTTTTCCTAAAGTCATACGCAACTCACAGCCATTTTTAACACAAATTGTGAATCTCACTTTGAATTCTGTCTCTTCTACTTTAAGCTCTAAATTGGCATTAAGACCACACACATATGTTCAATCAATTTAGTCGAACTTTCGTACTCGTCGTGCAGTATGTAAACCTCGGGGTTCCTAACTGTCGGTTCTTTCTGGAGAATTGCAAACTCAGCCCAGCCTTTGGAAATATTGTCCCAGGACTTAGGTACGTGCATTTCTGCCAGTGCGACTTCCCACTTGCCCTTGAGAGCTATAGTGTCGGGTAAGACAATAGTAAAATTAGATTGCGTATTCTGGGGATGGAAATCCATACACGCATTACTCGGTAGGGTTAAGAAGAACATCTTTAGCCGAAACCCAACTGTTGTAGGAAGCCGGATATCCTAACCACTTAACACGCAATTGACGCTCTCCACCCACACATCGCTCCTTAAGTACTTTTTCAATAAGATATGTGTCGAGTGGCAACTTGTCGTGGATATTAACAAGCTGTAGCTGTTGTTCATAAAAGGTGCCTTCGATCATATTGCCTGTTTTGTCTTGTACTCTGTACACAACTGGCTTTCTTCATTTCAATACTTGAGATATAGTAAAATTCTCACGACTCCAGCTACCCCAGAACCTTTGCGGAAAAGATGTGAACCTGTACTTAGAACGACACGATCCCCCAGTTTAAATTTAGGAATCTGTTCTTTGGTTTTTTTCAAGTACAATTTCCTGTAGACGTCTTCTTCATTATGCAAAGTGACATCGGCTGGTGGTATTCCTATGTGGCGTTCGATTATAAGTAGCTACAATGTCGGGAAGAACATGCACATATTTCTTACTTTCAGAATAAGTTATCCATTTAAATTTTTTCTTTCAGAGTTCGGATGAATCGTTCAGCTATTGCAGCCTTTTTTCAGATCTAGTAGTATAGAAATTAATGTTGAGAGACTTAAATAAGGCCTTCACATCTTTGTTTGTAAACTCTTTCCCTTGGTCGCTGTTAAGACTGAATGGCGTTTCTTCCATGAAAATTGATTTGAATGCTTTTACCATCTGCTTTGATGTTTTATTTCTAAGTGTTCTCACCCAGGCATATCTAGAAAAGGCATCTATACAGACGAGTAAATAATGCACTCCACCATTATCATCAGACAGATTGGAAACTTCTGCTAAGTCGCACTGAAACATATGGTGTAGTCCAGGAACTATTATTTGGTTTCTAGGAAAATTAACTCTTTGAGGTTTGTGTCTCACATAAGCAGGTTGAGATGACAAGTACTCTTTCACGATACGCCTGGGTAATTTTGTATGTTTTTGTAATGCATTAATACCACTAAAACTTCCCACGACACGTGGATCATTGTAATCTTCTAACATTTCTTTTTTTTCTTTTCCAGATGGCCTTAATATACGACAACCAAGAATACTTATGGCTGTTATGATTTTTCTTTGCGCTTTATGTGTGGTTTGGATGTTACTATTCAAAGAGGGGGTAAACCTGACGGTAACCCCCTAAGTTGTAATTTTTATTTTTATTTTATTTATTTTATTTTTTTTATTATTTACAAATAAAAACAAATCTATTTGAAAAAAATATTGTCTGTCTTTTTTCTTAGAAAGTAGAAATTAAGTTTTAATTTACCATTAATCAATAGCCTTTAAAAAAAATTGAGAAGTTACTTTTAGGAAAGAAAAAGACATAAAATGATTTCAAGTATAGATTAAAAAAATTCAAAGTTGAAGATAGAAACAGATGGCCCCAGCATTTCACGAAGAAGGTAAATAAATAAATATATATATATAATGTGATGTAAAAGTTAGGCAAAAGTAATAAAAATAAATAAATATGAAGCTATCATTAGAGGCAGCAAATGCACATCCTCCACATGAAGCCTAATTATATCAGATAATTAAAATAAATATGATATTTAAAATAAAAAACATCAGCCAGCAGTACGGCAAAAATGCAGAGCGAAAAGAAACGCAAAATAATATAAAATAAACAAACAGGGAAGGGAAGGTAGAGATAATAAGACAAAAAGGTAGTCGATAATCCCTTGTATAATTTAGTCATTAAACCCAATTAATAAAAACGATGTAAATTTAAAATAATGCCAATTATATATAATTTAGCGGTACCCCCCTTGAACGTACCAGTTCCAAAAGACGTGAAATATCACCAAAAAGGGGTTAAAGAAACTACAAAAACTAAAATATCAAAATGATAGACTGACCATCATGCCCCATATCGACAGAGGACCACGAGGCCAATAATAGTCATGGAATCGCTGCATTTCAATCGTCATACAAATCATCGCAAACGCAGAAATATCGAAGAACCAAACCACCCCTCCATTCTCCGATAGATCAACCAATGCAGAGGATTTACATGGCGGTGGTCCTTATGCAGCGAGAAATAATTTATAGAACAGACAGCACTCTTGATCAGAGCCATACCACTGACGTAATGCAAGCTTAACCAGCTTATATAATAGAAAGGAAAAGAATAGATGGCGGCACAGGCGCTGCTTATTTAGCATATCAACCCACTACTACCACTAATTTATATAATGTGATGTAAAAGTTAGGCAAAAGTAATAAAAATAAATAAATATGAATATGAAGCTATCATTAGAGGCAGCAAATGCACATCCTCCACATGAAGCCTAATTATATCTGATAATTAAAATAAATATGATATTTAAAATAAAAAACATCAGCCAGCAGTACGGCAAAAATGCAGAGCGAAAAGAAACGCAAAATAATATAAAATAAACAAACAGGGAAGGGAAGGTAGAGATAATAAGACAAAAAGGTAGTCGATAATCACTTGTATAATTTAGTCATTAAACCCAATTAATAAAAACGATGTAAATTTAAAATAATGCCAATTATATATAATTTAGCGGTACCCCCCTTGAAGGTACCAGTTCCAAAAGACGTGAAATATCACCAAAAAGGGGTTAAAGAAACTACAAAAACTAAAATATCAAAATGATAGACTGACCATCATACCCCATATCGACAGAGGACCACGAGGCCAATAATGGTCATGGAATTTCCGCGTTTGCGATGATTTGTATGACGATTGATGTTTTTTATTTTAAATATCATATTTATTTTAATTATCAGATATATATATATATATATATATATATATATATATATACACATCAATACATTTACTTTTCAGGTTTTTTCCCTAGATAGAAAGACTCTAAACATCAGGATAAAAATTCAACTTGTAGAGGAAACTGGAACCATCATAAATAGTTATGGGTAAAAATATATACATATAAATTTAGCCAGCAAAAAAAAAAAAAATATATATATATTTAAACACCTTAAATAAAATCCTTAATTTCAGATTTTCAACTTTCAGAATGGCTCAACAGATGGAGCCACATCTTGCAAAGCAACGGATTTATATATTTAAACGTCAAAGTCATAGCTATTGGGAAAAAAATATATATATTTAAACACCTTAAATAAAATCCTTTATTTAAGGTGTTTAAATATATGGAGCCACATCTTGCAAAACTACGGATTTATATATTTAAACGTCAAAGTCATAGCTATTGGAAAAAAAAAAAAATTTAGACACCTTAAATAAAATCCTTAATTTCAGATTTTCAACTTTCAGAATGGCTCAACAGATGGCGCCACATCTTGCAAAGCTACGGATATATATATTTAAACGTCAAAGTCATAGCTATTGGGAAAAAAATATATATATATTTAAACACCTTAAATAAAATCCTTAATTTCAGATTTTCAACTTTCAGAATGGCTCAACAGATGGCGACACATCTTGCAAAGCTACAGATATATATATATATTTAAACGTCAAAGTCATAGCTATTGGGAAAAATATATATATATTTAAACACCTTAAATAAAATCTTTAATTTCAGATTTTCAACTTCCAGAATGGCTCAACAGATGGCAACACAATATCTGGGTCTTCCGATGTTTCTGTTGTCGTGGCAATCTCCGTGCGCGAACTGTTGGGGCCCCCCGATACCCGTATGTTAGTCGATGTCTACAATGTCCACGTTTTTCCCGCCAAATCCCTTGTTTCAGATCTTGGGAAAGAATGTCTACTGTTCGATTTTCTTGTGTGTGTGTGTGTGCGCTAACCCACAATTCATTGCGCGCCCTCCAACACTAGCTTGAAAACCAACGCGGCAAAAAATAGATGATTTCTATGGCAGCAACCGACCAGAAATCACCAGCAAACTCAGAGCCATACTCGGTTTATACCCCTCAACCAATCAACACACCGGTTCATATCCCCCTCCAATCAGAACAAAGCTCGTATGCAAAATACAATCTTCCTACGTCACATCACACACACTCTTAACTATAACAGGTACATTTACACGTATTCTTATAACTGAAAGGGTTGCCGTAGGGATAAGCACTGGACCGCCAGTAACGACGACATGGGTTCGAGCCTTGGAAAAAGAAAAGTAAAATCTATATTTAATTAAACTCAAAAATAAGTGGCACCATCTAGCGAGCGAAATAAGAAAAATATTTTTTCCTCCGAATCGGCAACTAAGCCTAAACCTTGGCTCGCCTCCCTCCGAATCGGCAACTAAGCCTAAACCTTGGCTAGCCTCACCGGCACACGCTCAAAACCGAAACGGCAAAACAAACGACCGAGGCAGCAGCACGCACAAAAATTGACGCCAAAATTCATAGAGCCGTACTCGGCTAGAACCCCAACCCTATCCACTCACCTGACTCCCAACTTTGGCCACGTGGAGGCGCAGCAGGGTCCACTTTCAAGTTGACTCTTACTGGGGCTATCCAGCAAGCCTGGGAGCCCCAAGGTGTTTAGGGAAAGGAAGTGGGAATATGAATTGAGAAGTATGGGGATTGGATATAAGGGGAAGAGATAGACCTCCCATGAAATAGAAGAGAAAAGTTTATAATAGTTTATAGAGTGAAAAAATAAATAAAATAAAATAATTAATAATAAAAAAATAAAAATATAAAAAATAAAAGAAAATGAAAAAAATATGATAATAAAAAAATTAAAATAAAAAAAAAGTACCTATATACAATGTTTACTATTAGCTAAGTGAGTACGATCATCACTCCTAGGAAACTTAATCAGAAAATCCAAAACTATAAATAACACTTCATTACATTAATTAACACTATTTCAAAAGTATTACCCTTGTTCCACAGCAACCAGACACACTTGTCCATTCATTATAGAGGACCCAACCACTTTGCCTCTTAATAACACTATGATTATCTAATCCTACACTACCAGATTTCAGCATTAAACTCAGAAGGCAAATGGCAAGATGCTATCAGAGTAAATAACTATGTTGGTTCCACGATGGTAATGATGTTTTGCTTTGTAGATTATATGTTATAAATATAAAATCTACAAAACAAAACATCATTACCATCATGGAACCAACATATTTACTTAAGAAAAGAAAGCTAAGGACTTATTTACAGAAACCATATTTAATGGATAAAAAAGTATAATAGTTATTGTCCTTGAACACAAACTTTGGTTTACTTAGCATTACTCTTTACAGATCAACTCCAATTATTCTCTTCCTACGTGCACAATTTATCTGCAAAATTAGAAAAAGCTAGGAAATTTTATTTATCATTGACAAAACATGGTAGGTCATCTTCATTGTACACTTCTGTAAGAAGCTGTAAATTATTGCTAAAGTCTTTATAGAGATAGCAGTTAAATACTGAATGCTCCATGGTCTCAGGAGCACCACTTACATAATGGAGAGGCAGCCAACCCCAGAGTGAACAATTTGGAGTTCAAGCTGCCATGCCCTGTTAGAAGAAGAGATATATTCAGACCTGGGCAAAATCAGGCCGACTGTTGCTTGGTAAATTCTGATATGTTAGGAAGGTAACTAAAAGTAACTCTACGAACTTCTGCATTGGACCAAGTTAATTGACAACTATTAACAAACTATTCTAATTCTACAATTATCATCCTTAGTTGGCATGTCTAAATTAATTGAATAATTGCACACCCTTGCAGGCAGAGCTTTCCGACGATAACATTGTAAGTAGTGGTACATAACTTCGTATTGAATAGGAAGTTTTTCGCTCAATACTTGGAGTGCCATTGTCGAGACTGTTCTGCAATTCCTTGTGATTGTAAGAAGAAAGAAAAGTTGTGCTTGAGTCAAATATTTCAAGACTAAACAATTATTAACACGATAACTCGATGCACCTGCAGCATAACAAATTATTGGTATAAAACACACTCGTAGTATACAAACTTTAAAGTTGTGGGTTTAATTCCCCAGACATTTTTAGTTATTTTAATGATTTTACCAGTTAAGACTTTTATTTTGTTCAGCAAATTTTTTGCCTGGTCTACAAAACTTCAACCTATCTTATTCTATCATAAGCCCATCGTTATTCCACGATATTTATCTTGGAATAACAGTCTTACAGTTTTAATGGATTGATTATTAATTTTTACATTGGGGGTCCTATTCAGGTTCAAATAACCTTTTAAAAGCATTTGTTTAGTTTTGTCAATAGAAATCTGTAGTTTGTGCATGCTACACTAACCATCAAGGTCTCCCAAGATTTCGTTCGCACATTCTTCTAGTTCCCTACGAGATTCTCCCAAAACCAATACGATCAATTCGTCAGCATATGCCGCCTTCAAAATTTTGTTGCGCTGTACCCCGAGCCACCCATCAAGAACCATATTCCAACAGACCGGTCCTAGGACTGATCCCTGAGGGCATCTCCGAGTAACAGCACGAGTAACCGAACAGACACCAGAATACACCACAAGGCTATGACTATGGAAATAATCAGAAACTGGACGATAAAGGGGAGCAGTCACCTGGACCTTCTGGAACCCCGCCAGGACGCTTTGCCATCATAAGGTGTCAAAGGCCCCTTTGAAGTCCACAAAGAGGTCGAGGACATACTTGGAATCTGTATTTGAGACTGAATCCATTACAAACTTTATAGCATCAACAGTTGAACAGCCTTCTGTAAAGCCAAATTGATTGTTTACTTGTAAATTTTTAGCCTTATAATATTTCATAAATCTAGTTACAATAACCTTTTCTAAAACCTTGCCTAGCACTGGTAGTAGAGTGTAGAGTGCGTTTAGTGTCTAACGGCACTAGGGGTTCCCCCCATCTTCGCATAGTATACATTGTGGGTGTGAAACAGAACACTGTCAATGCCAGAGGTTTAAAGGTAAATGGATTTTGTATAAGTGTAGTGTACCGTTGTTCCTCTGGTTATTTAGCTGCTGGTCCCCTAATGGATCCCAATGTTGTCCATACTCCCCCCCTGTGGAGGCAGACCAGGGACCCCAGTATTATAGTTATTTACCCTGGCAGGTCCTGCCACCTAATTTCCTGAGATTTCAGTGGTTGGGACCTAGGGAAAAAAGCGCTACAAATAGGGGTCAGCTAAAAGGAGTACTGGTTATGCGATTTGATGTTGTTAGTTTTTGGCTGTAGGGCTCAAGCAATTTATAAATGGTTCGGACGCTGGTTATAAGTTGAAACTGCTAGAAAAAATACTGCTCCCAATCCTCACTAAGCAAATCCTAGCAACCTCCACAAATCCACTATGCACTCCCACACAGATCAAGTGTGACCAACCTTCTAGCAACAACTAACAGAATCCTCACAGCTTTTGAGAACAGAGACGAGCTGGCAGCCACCTACGTAGATATTGAATTTGCATTTGATGCTGTTCACATCCTGTCTCTCCTAAAACTACTAGAAAAGCACTATCTCTGCTGAATAACTGAATAGTCAAATTATGTTTAGATAACTCACAAGATCGCAAAGTAATCTGAGGAGTAGGAGCCCTGCAAGGGGCAGTGCTATATGGCCTCCTCTTCACTGCCCTTATTGCTCCACTGGTAATCCAAAAAAAAAATTAAATATCCTGGTATATGCTGACGATCTAAAGGTACTCACGCCAATAAAGGTAAGCGAAACCCTCACCAAGTCTCAGGAGAGCTAACCTCCATTCTCTCCTCAATATGTATCTACCTCAAACAATTTGGTCTGCATATCAATCCCGAGAAGTCAGAAATCATGGTCTTCTCGTTAAAGAAACAGCCAACAAAAATCTATCCAACCCTCAATGGAGCCTCCATCCCTCTTGTCCGACATCACACTGACCTAGGAATAAGTTTCGATCTGAAGCTTCTTTTCGGCCAGCATGTAGACGTTAGTCCTCACAAAAGCCGCCAGACTGAGATGGATATGTAAGCAACATCTGCACCATGTAACAGACAAATCCACCATGATGGGATACATCTCAACAATAGTGTATCCGCCACTTCTCTATGCTGCAAAGATTTGGACATCTGCATCTCCTTCTACCATCAAACCAGTTTCTCATCGGAGTACTGGCTTCTCAAGTGGGCGTGCCACAAACTTAGCCTGCCTCTACAGCTCCGGACCACTGATATGGCCAATGCACTTAACATCCCAAGGCTCAAGTCACTCATTAATGAAAGAAGGCTTGTCACAACAGTCAAACTCATGGCCCCTCTCATCTCCTCCCCCTCCTTTTGGGAGGGGGAGGAGATGAGAGGGATCATGATGAGATGAGAGGGAGGAGACGAGCAATCCCCCAGTTAAGTCTTCTGCAAAGGCTCCATCTGTCGAACCGGTTTCTTCCTCAGCAGATGCAATATCGAGTCTAGGACCTAGATGTTGACTTCAATAAGTTCTGTCGTGATAGACAATATAGGAAAGGAATACTCAGTGGGGGTGGCCAAGGCTACTACAATTATAATTTAAGTCTTGAGCAATGTATATTCTTAATCCAAAGAACTATGTACATTAGCATTAGTAGAGGCATTTGATGCAAGAAAGCAAGCTCATGCAGCATCAGCCAAAAAAAATAATAATAATAATAAAATAAAATAAAATAAATAAATAAATAAATAAAAAAAAATAACCACTTCCACTTCACCCCTCTGTTCATTCGGAATACCTGTCTAGCTGAGCCTTAAACTTATTTAGGCTATCAACTTCCATGACAAGGGATGGCAGTCTGTTCCACCAACCAACCAGCCGATGGCAAAAGGCAAATTTCCGCACGTCTATCCTACATCAGTCTTTCCTCAATTTGAATTTATGCCTCTCAGGTGATCATTCTGACAAGAGGGAGAATCCCATCAGCATTGAGCATGCTCAAACCATTCAAGGCTTTATACACCTCTATCAGATCACCTCGTTGGTGCCTAGTCACCAGACACTGTAATTTGCAAAACTTAAGCCTTTCTTCGTAAGAGCACCCCTTTGTTCCATTCACTACTCTTGTTGCCCTTTTCTGTACTTGTTCCAGCAGCTCTACATCCTTCTTGAAATGGGGCCTCCACACCTGTATACAGTACTCTATGCGTGGTTTGACCATTGCCTTATACAAGGGAATAATCACCTCCTTATCCCTGCTAGAAAAAGTCTTATATATCACTGACAATACACCATGAGCTACTCTTGCAGCCCATCTGCAATGCCCAGAGAACTTCATATCTGCCTGCACAACCACCCCCAGGTCCTTTTCATTCTCTACCACTGTCAGTACTACAGAGTTGACGGATTGCTATGGGTTTGCTGTTTCTCATATGTAGTACTTTACATTTGTCAATATTAAACTTCATTTGCCACCTCTCAGCCCATCTGCTCAACCTTTCCAGATCCTGTTGCAGCAGCATAGTGTCAGTAGTGTCCTTGACAACCCTGCCAACCTTCGTATCGTCTACAAACTTGGACATTAAGCTTGATATACCATCATCAATATCATTTATAAATACAGAAAACAATAATGGACCCAATACTGAATCCTGAGGAACTCCACCAATAACATTAGTCCACGATGAGCAGTGTCCATTGATTACCACTCTCTGTCTTCTCCCCCTCAACCACCCCTTTATCCATAGCAGCAATTTGCCTCCAATGCCACACTGCTCCAATTTGTGCAGCAGTCTTCCATGTGCAACAGTATCAAAAGCCTTTCTAAGATCCAAGTATATAATATCAAAGTTATTCCCTGCATCCAGTTCTTTTGTGACTGCATCATAGTATCCAATCAAATTGATCAGGCAAGACTTCACAAAACCATGCTGTATCCGAGCTATAACTGTAGTCTTGTCTAGATGATCCTGCAGTGCTTCTTTAACCAGTGCCTCCATTAATTTTTGGGGAACAGAAGATATACTCAGAGGTCTATAATTATTTGTGTCAGCCTTTGATCCTCCTTTGTGAATTGGAGTCACATCTGCACATCTCCAGTCCATGAGTACCTCCCGTGAGTCCAAGGAAGCTCTCATAATTATGGCTAAGGGTTTGCTTACTTCCTTTGCTGCCTCCTTTAATATAACTGCATAGATCCCATCAATCCAAGGTGCCTTTCTTGTGTTTTTCTTCAACAATTTCTCCTCCACTTTACTCTCAGAGATTACAAGATTCTCCAGCTTACTGCCAGAGCTGAATACACCTCTGGCATTCCCCTCGCTGAATAACTCCTCATGTTTGAATGTCAATGCAAAATATTCATTTAGTTTGTTAGCTACCTGATCAGGATCATCAAGAGTTGACCCATCGATATCAAGTGGACCAATCTGATTAATCTCCTTCCTTCTAGAGTTTAAAAACTCTTTGCTGTTTTTCTTTGCCTCCCTTGCCAAAGATATCTCGTAATCTGCCTTCGCCTGCCTAACCTCCTTTGTAACTTGGTTACAGATCAACTTGTATCTATCATAGGCTTCTGTGCCATGTGTTAATTTGTATGTATCCCATGCATTTTTCTTCTCTGCCATATGTCTCATTAGTTCATCTGACATCCATTTAGGCCTAAACATTGAACAATATTTCTTAGTTGGTATGTAAAGCCTAGTAGCTTCCAAGATAAGCTCTTTGAATGCTTCCCATTTTGCATTTGCTGTTGGTAACATCATCAGTTGGTCCCACTGTACAGAATTTGAGTACTGTCTCAGTCCATTGTAGTCGCCTTTACGAAAGCAATAATCATTCCCTTTACCCCTAATGGTAGTTACCTCTTTGAGTAAATCCCACTTCAGCACACTGTGATCACTGCCACCTAGTGGTTCATTTACCTGCAGATTCTTAATGCACGAAGAATCACTACTGATAATCAAATCAAGAGTATTACTCCCTCTAGTCGCCCCCTAAACATGCTGATGTAGAAAACAATCATCCAATAAATCCACAAAAGCGTTGCTAGTGTGTGAGTGACCAGCCCCTAAATTCCAGTCAATATCTGAGAATTTAAAATCCCCCATTACAAGATTCTCTGATTTACTGGCCCACTCTATTTCCCTGTACAGTTTCTTATTATACTCATCAGAGTCATTAGGCCTATAGCACACTCCTATTCTCAATTTTGATCTCCCAATGCTTACACACCAAACTGACTCGACACTGCACTGTCCAGCGATGTCGACTGGCTTCACTTCTTTGGATTTTATGTTTCTTAACTAATAGCATAACCCCTCCTCCCTTCCTATCCTGTCTATCCTTTCTGTAGACATTGTACTCCCCAATTCCAGTTCTGCATTCCTTATATCTGTGTGACACCATGTCTCTGAAATCCCAACAATATCTGCCTTTGATGTTTTGAGCAATACCTCAAATTCATCAAATGTGTTTACTAAACTCCTAGCATTGGTGTACATGCAAGTATACATGCACCTGTTCTTTTTCTTAGCTACCCTAACACAACCAATGTGTTTACTTGTACCCCAATGATTCCCAGCAGTCTTTGAAATATCCTGCATCTTATTTTCCACACTGCTGCTCAATTGCGTTTCAATAGAAGCAGTGCAATAATCACTTTCACCTCTGCCAGTGGCTAATGTTAATCTATTAGTCCTTGTATCCCCCCAATCTAGCAGTTTTCCGACCCACCTAACACTGCCTCGATAGAATCAGCAAACATTCTTGCACCTATGCACATATTTATGCACCTCAATGTATATCCTTATAGTATATATTTTGAAGCAAATGATTGTACACTCACTTAATGTTCTATATATGTAGTACTGTATACTGAAGTAATTTCTCCATTTTCCTGTACTTTTTTTGCACTTATTTATCATTTCTATTATTTATTTATGGATTTTGTTTCTTGAGTCAATAATGTCTCTGTAGTACAATGTTAACCCTTGGCCACTGTGCCTTGATGGGCTGTTGCAACTAATATTATGTAAATTATCATTCTAAGTGTTGCAATAAAGATTCTTCTTAAGTTAGAGAAGGGGAGCGACTGAAGGCTGGGGGAAAAGAGAGAAATGGGGTCCATAGAGATGATGACCCCCAAAACAGTGGAGCAGGCCCATGCCCCACCAGAGTGAAAAGGGGTGGCGAGGGGGAAGAAGACCAAGGGTAACCCCCCCCCCCCCAACCTGGGTGGTGGAGGAAAAGGACCACACAAGGGAGGTGGCAAGGAAAGCTTAATGGCGGCAATTGGGCTGTGCTGGTGGTGTGTCATACCGGGGAAGAAGGTCCCATCTTGTCTTCTTTTTCAGTCTGGCAAGCCTGATTGTGGTTACATTTGGGACTGTATGTCATGTGTCCCGCCCAATGTATACTTGTCAGTACGAGCTTGGAGCTTTCAGGTCTGGTCGTGAGGTGTGTGTGGTTATCACTGGACTGTGTCACTATTAGGGGTCTATCCTCGGATTTTTCCATTTTGTTAAGTCAAAATTAGAGATGTATGTTCACTGCAGTCTGACGTGGGGGCGGTTTCAGGGCTCCTATCGATTTAGTCACTGGGTCAGCAGAGCTGCATAATATCATAGTTTGTGAAGAGTCTAAATCAGGAAGGTCCAAAACAGTGTTGTCATTCATGGGACAGAGGTCCCCTCCAAATATCAATGGTAGTCAAGTTGACAGTCCTGCTTGAATTTGGGCAAGACGAGTTAGTCAAGTGTACTTTCGTTCCAGTGGTAGGGATCTTCTTCTTGTGAAGAACTCCTGGCAGCACTGCAAGAAGGCCTTGTACCCTCTGTCGCTGTCCAACAAGTAATGCGCCAAACAGGAATTAAGAAGATTAACAATTAGTTGTGGTTTGATTGTCCAGATAATACGGCAACTTCAAGTAAATCTAAGCCTGGACATTTGTTATACTGCAAAGAATCAATAGCTGCGCCAATTTCAAGATTAGTAAACGGGTCCTCATCAGTTAATCCAGAATACATCAAATGCTCCACGCTTAAATTTGTTTGTTCCATACTCTCTGGCACATAAGTGTCTTTGCAAATAATGCCATACAATATCGCATTCATCGACTGTCCAAGAGTCTCTTGCCCATCAGCCAAGATAGAAGCTATGGGTGAAAACCTTACTGGTCCTTAAATTTGGTGCACCAGTGTAGTAGAGGCATATGATGGAAGAAAGCAAGCTTATATAGCATCAACCAAAAAAAAAATTCCCTGTTTCAAATATCCATTCACTCCAAAAGTTTGTCTAGTTCAGCCTTGAATTTATTTAAGCTGTCAACTTCCACAATGACAGATGTAAGTTTGTTCAAGCAATTAGCATTAGTAGAGGCATTTGATGCAAGAAAGCAAGCTTATGCAGCATCAGCCAAAGAAAAAAAAAAAAAAAAACCTGCTCCTATTTCACCACTCTGTTCGTTCAAAATACCTGTCCAGCTGAGCCTTAAACTTATTTAGGCTATCAACTTCCACGACAAGGGATGGAAGTCTGTTCCACCAACCAACCACCCACTGGCTAAAGGCAAATTTCCGCACATCTATCCTACATCTGTATTTCCTCAATTTGAATTTATGCCCTCTCAGGTGATTATTCTGAGCGAGAGGAAGAATCCCATCAGCATTGAGCATGCTCAAACCATTCAAGGCTTTATACACCTCTATCAGATCACCTCGCTGGTGCTTAGTCTCCAGACACTGTAATTTGCAAAACTTAAGCCTTTCTTAGTAAGAGCACCCCTTTGTTCCATTCACTAATCTTGTTGCCCTTCTCTGTACTCATTCCAGCAACTCTACATCCTTCTTGAAAAGAGGCCTCCAGACCTGTATACAGTACTCTAGGTGTGGCCTGACCATTGCCTTATACAAGGGAATAATCACCTCCTTATCCCTGCTAGAAAAATTCCTATATATCAACCACCTGCTGCTAAACACAAATTTCCACATATCTATTTCACAAACTGTCTTTCCTCAACTTAAATTTATGCCTCTCAGGTGTGTAATCTGAGCACGAGGAAAAATTCCATCAGCATTGAACTTACCTAAACTATTCAAGGCCTTATACACCTCGGTAAAATTGAGGTGTTTTATTGAAAAAATTTCATTTTATTGACAATACTCGTGACACCCTGATATCTGAAAATTCTAATTTTTCATTAATCCTTCATTTCATACCCCAGCTCTGCTAGGGATCTCTAATATGGCCTGAGGTTCATATTTGTTATTTGGCAAACTTTCTTTGATCAACGGCTATTTCTGCAATAACTTCTGATGTATTGGTACCAGTACCGATTTTAGGTGGAATCTATACGTCAGAAGCTATTGTAAAAATAGCAGTTGATCAAAGTTTATGTCCGGCTATTACTGTTTGTCAAGGAACTGACTATTCTACAATGTTCAAGATTTCAACTTTCTGGAGTTCCTTGTAGGTGTTCTATGCATGGGCTATTGCTGCTAGGCTCTTGTGTATGGTGGTCAGCAACATGCCGGTGATCAGGATGATCCTTACTTGTTCCATATGCCACATCTCTTTAACCTGTCTTAGGTCCATATATTTCCCGATCTTTTCCTTGTAGGTTTTGCTGCAGGTTGCTGTTTGGCACTATGTCAATCAAGAAGGTAGCTTTTTCCTTCTTGTCAAAGAGGATTAGGTCCATTCTGTTATTCCCGATCATCTTGTCCATTATTATGGTGCAGTCCCTGTACTGCTTGTGGGTCTCTAGTACAACATGGGGTCTATACATGTAATTCGGTACACGTTCTCAAAATAACTGGTACTTTCTCGCTAGCTTCTGATCTTTTATCATGGCGACCTGGTAGAATCGATGCATGTGCTTTTTTTGATGTTTTGAATCATTTCTGAAGCCAAGTGACATTGTCTGTGCATCTGTCATTCTGTTCCCTTGGTAATGTATTTTCTATAGTTCATGGTGTTGATTACGTGTTCATGGATGGCAAGCATGATTCATCAGTCTTGGGAAAGAATGGCCCGCTCGTGAGCCATACAATGGAAGTTGTTTTATATATGCGATCTTGAAGGAGATTTGAGGTTCGTAATAGTATGGCCTTGAGGTCATTGTACTGTCTGTGATAGTTTCTTCTTTGCCCATTTCTATCTTTGTTTCTTTCGTCTGGGCAGGAGAGCCGTTTAGGTTAAGTGAGGTATGCCGTTTGTCTATAATTCCTTCTAGCCTGATAGAATGGTGGTTTTTTGGAAGTATTCCTTCAGGTTTTCAATCGCTTTCTGTTGCAGGTTGAGGTTTGTCAAGCTCCATTCTCTTTCTTTCGGAAAGAAAGAGAATGGAGCCTGCCAACACCAACATCTGCTGGTGTTGGCTGTTCTTGGTAATAATTGTTCTTGTCTTTGTTATGATTTCCTCTAGCTTAGTGTTAATCCAATCTATAATATCAAAGGAGCAATTTTTTTTTTTTTTTTTTTTCCACTGGGACTCCATAGGTGTTTATGGCAGTAACATAACTGTTCTCTCTCTGTTAAGCTTTGTTCTGAGCAGGCTTCTGAGTCTTTAGTGATATTTTTCTGTCAGGGCCTTGATCTCCTTGAGCTAACTGCAGAGACTGCATCATCTACAGGTATTTCTGTTTCTGCCTCTGTCATGGCTTCAATCTCTTTACCAGTCTATTGGTAGTATTGGTCGATTCGTTTTCCCTGATGCAATCTGTGGTTTACATTTCACTAGTTCAACATTCATGTCGATATCATTGCTGAATTCTTTCTTAATCTGGAGTAGCTTTTGGAGTTGTTCTTCAGTTGTCCCATAGCACTTGATGTCATCCATGTACATCACGTGGGAGATGGTACATAGGTTGTTCCTTCCTCCTTTGAGGATATATCTGTGCTTGCTGTAGATCAGCATGGTAGATAGCAGGTTACAGTAGTTGAGGCAAATGATGCTAGAAAGCAAATTTATATAACATCAGCCAAAAAAACACTACACTTCTCCCATCCATACCCTTCAGAAATTTGTCTAGTTCTTTCTTAAATTTATTCAAATATTCCACTTCCACAACAGATAGAAGCCTGTTCCATTATAAACTCTGCTGGCAAGTAGAAAATATTAAATCTAAATGTTCTAATTCATCACAATTCATCCAGCTCTTGTAACTAAACAACTCAGTGGTCAGGGGCCCACACTAAGTTTATCATGAAGGTTTTCATAGATCCATCCCTTTCCTTCTAGAGTTTACATAAGTAAAGAACTCTTTGCTGTTATAGCATTAGCACAGACATATAATGCAAGAAAGCAAGCATCAGCCAAAAAAAAAAAAAAATTCCCCATTTCACCGATCCATTCACTCTAAAAGTTTGTCTAGTTCTGCTTTGAATTTATTTAAGCTGTCATCTTCCATGATAGATGGAAATTTTTTCCAGCAATCAACTACCCACTGGCTAAAGGCAAATTTCCGCACATCTATTCTACAACTGTCTTTCCTCGATTTGAATTTATGCCACCTCAGGTGCATAATCTGAGCAAGAAGAATCCCATCAGTATTGAGTTTGTTCAACCCATTCAAGTCTTTATACACCAATCATATCACCTCTCGGTTACCTACTCTCCAGACACTGCAATTTTCAGAACTTAAGCCTTTCTTAGTAAGAGCAACCCTTTGTTCCCCTCACCAATATCATTGTCCTCTGTACTCTTGTTCCAGCAGCTCAACTGTCCTTCCTAAAAAGGACCCCAGACTTGTATACAGTACTTAAGGTGTGGCCTGACCATTGCCTTATAGAAGGAGATAATCACCTCCTTATCCCTGCTAGAAAATTTCCTGTATATCATTGACAAGACCCCATGACCTTATCTATCAGTTTATGAACTGGGTAAACATTTGCACATGAAACATTTGCAAATGTGCGGCCATGAAAATGAACTCCATGTCACCACCAAATGCAGTGTGGCAGTGATGAGGTATTAGCATTAGCATTAGTAGAGGCATTTGAAGCAAGAAAGCAAGCTTATGCAGCATCAGCCAAAAAAAAAAAAAAAAAAACCACTTCCACTTCACCCCTCTGTTCGTTCAAAATATCTGTCCAGCTCAGCCTTAAACTTATTTAGGCTATCAACTTCCACGACAAGGGATGGAACTCAGTTCCACCAACCAACCACCCGCTGGCTAAAGGCAAATTTCCGCAAGTCTATCCTACATCTGTCTTTCCTCAATTTGAATTTATGCTCTCTCAGGTGATTATTCTGAGCTAGAGGAAGAATCCCATCAGCACTGAGAATGCTCAAACCATTCAAGGCTTTATACACCTCTATCAGATCACCTCGCTGGTGCCTAGTCTCCAGACACTGTAATTTGCAAAACTTAAGCCTTTCTTCATAAGAGCACCCCTTTGTTCCATTCATTAATCTTGTTTCCCTTCTCTGTACTCGTTCCAGCAGCTCTACATCCTTCTTGAAATGAGGCCTCCAGACCTGTATACAGTACTCTAGGTGTGGCCTTACCATTGCCTTATACAAGGGAATAATCACCTCCTTATTCCTGCTAGAAAAATTCCTATATATCACTGACAATACACCATGAGGTACTCTTGCAGCCCGTCTGCACTGCTCAGAGAACTTCATATTTGCCTGTACAACGACCCCCAGGTCCCTTTCATTCTCGACCACTGTCAGTGTAGTACCAAAGAGTTGATACATTGCTCTGGGGTTGCTGTTTCCCATGTGTAGTACTTTACATTTGTCAATGTTAAACTTCATTTGCCACCTCTCAGCCCATCTGCTCAACCTTTCCAGATCCTGTGCAGCAGCATAGTGTCAGTAGTGTCCTTGACAACCCTGCCTACCTTTGTATCGTCTGCAAACTTTGACATTAAGCTTGATATACCCTCATCAATATCATTTATAAATACAGAAAACAATAATGGACCCAACACTGAGCCCTGAGGGACTCCACTAATAACATTAGTCCACGATGAGCAGTGTCCATTGATTACCACTCTCTGTCTTCTCCCCCTCAACCACCCCTTTATCCACAGCAGCAATTTGCCTCCAATGCCACACTGCTCCAATTTGTGCAGCAGTCTTCCATGTGGAACAGTATCAAAAGCCTTTCTAAGATCCAAGTACATAATATCAAAGTTATTCCCTGCATCCAGTTCCTTTGTGACTGCATCATAGTATCCAATCAAATTGGTCAGGCAAGACTTCCCCTTAACAAAGCCATGCTGTGTCCGAGCTATAGCTGAAGTCGTGTCTAAATGATCCTGAAGTGCTTCTTTAACTAGTGCCTCCATTAATTTTCCTGGAACAGAAGTTAAACTCACAGGTCTATAATTACTTGTGTCAGCCTTTGATCTTCCTTTGTGAATTGGGGTGACATTTGCACATCTCCAGTCTGCGGGCACCTCCCCTGAGTCCAAGGAAGCTCACATAACTATGGCTAAGGGTCTGCTTACTTCCTTTGCTGCCTCCTTTAATATAACTGGATAGATCCCATCCACCCCGATTGCCTTTCTTGTGTTTATCTTCAACAATTTCTCCTCCACTTTACTCTCAGTTATTACAAGATTCTCTAGCTTACTGCTAGAGTTGAATACACCTCTGGCTTTCCCCTCCCTAAATAACTCCTCATGTGTGAATGTCGATGCAAAATATTCGTTTAGTTTGTTATCTACCTGAGCAGGATCATCAACAGTTGACCCATCGATATCAAGTGGACCAATCTGATTCATCCCTTTCCTTCTAGAGTTTACATAAGTAAAGAACTCTTTGCTGTTTTTCTTTGCATCCCTTGCCAAAGATTTCTCGTAATCTGCCTTCGCCTGCCTAACCTCCTTTGTAACTTGGTTACAGATCAACTTGTATCTATCATAGGCTTCTGTGTCATGTGTTAATTTGTATGTATCCCATGCATGTTTCTTCTCTGCCATATGCCTCATCAATTCATCTGACATCCATTTCGCCTAAACCTTGAACAATATTTCTTAGTTGGTATGTATAGCCTAGTAGCTTCCAAGATAAGTTGTTTGAATGCTTCCCATTTTGCATTTGCTGTTGGTAACATCATCAGTTGGTCCCACTATACAGAATTTAAATATTGTCTCAGTCCATCGCAGTTGCCTTTACGAAAGCAATAACCCTTCCCTTTACCCCTAATGGTAGTTACCTCTTTGAGTAAATCCCACTTCAGCACACTGTGATCACTGTCACCTAGTGGTTCATTTATCTGCAGATTCTTAATGCATGAAGAATCACTGCTGATAATCAAATCAAGAGTATTCTTCCCTCTAGTTGCCTCCTGAACATGCTGATGTAGAAAACAATCATCCAATAAATCCACAAAAGCCCTGCTAGCGTGTGAGTGACCAGCCCCCAAATTCCAGTCAATATCTGGGAAATTAAAATCCCCCATTATAAGACTCTCTGATTTACTGGCCCACTCTATTTCCCTGTACAGTATCTTATTATACTCATCAGAGTCATTAGGCCTATAGCACACTCCTACTCTCAATTTTGATTTCCCAATGCTTATGTCACACCAAACTGACTCGACACTGCACTGTCCAGCGATGTCCACTGGATTCACTTCCTTGGATTTTATGTATTTCTTAACTAATAGCATAACCCCTCCTCCCTTCCTATCCAGTCTATCCTTTCTGTAGAGGTTGTACTCCCCAAATTCCAGTTCTGCATTACTTATATCTGTGTGACACCACATCTCTGATATCCCAACAATATCTGCCTTTGATGTTTTGAGCAATACCTCAAATTCATCAAATTTATTTACTAAACTCCTAGCATTGGTGTACACGCAAGTATACATGCACCTATTTCTATTCTTAGCTACCCTAACACAACCCATGTGTTTACTTGTACCGCAATGACTCCCGGCAGTCTCTGAAATATCCTGCATCTTGTTTTTCAGGCTTCTGCTCATTCCAATTGAAGCAGTGCAAGCTTTCACCTCTGCCAGTGGCTACTGTTAATCTATTCGTCTTTGTCTCCCCCCAAACTAGCAGTTTTCCGACCCACCTAACACTGCCTCGATAGCATCAGCAAATATTCTTGCATCCTTTCTATATAAGTGTATCCCATCCCTGTAGAAGCAATCTCTCCTGTTAACAAGTACAGTCCAGGCTGAAAAAAATTCTATCCCTTGAGCCTTGCACAATCTTTCCAGGGCCGAATTGATCGACAAGGCTTTCATCATATACTCCCTCCTATTGTGTCTGGGCAGAATTGCAGACACTAGGTAATTAGGCCTGTCTGATATTTAGATTAATTTAAAGCCAAAAGTAATTATATAAATGCATGCATACTGAAACAATGTATAGAATCGATTCTGATCTCATCTTGAGCCTGTCTGTCACAGAAAATAATATCAGCATTCACCCTACTTTACCGTGGTTTAATAATCACCCACTTCTCAAATAGACTTTGTATGGTAGTGACATTGAATTCATTCTCATGGCAGTAAGGCAGATATACAGTCCTATAACATTCACAGCATGGATTAAGGTACTATCTTGTGTGACTAATCTGACTGGAAACTATTATGAAGTAATAACTGGATCTGGATGCAAAAAATAATTTTGACAATATATGCTGGATAGTTAAAACATTGGGACAACCCAGTGAATAATATCTTTTATTAATAATAAAATAGCATATTTTGCTAGCTTAATGTCTTATAAAATTACAGGAAAAAATTATATCAATGTCTTATGCGGTTTCTAAAATTTTGTTTTTTAATTGATAGGTGGAGAAGAAAAACTAATATCCAGCATCATTCAGTAATCAAATTTGGGACCAAAGAGGGCAGAGATTATTATTATTCGCCATAAGTTGCAAGGAAGCCTGAGGCTTATGATGCACCAGCCAAAAAATATTTCTGAGTTACCCTGAGAGAGAGAGAGAGAGAGAGAGAGAGAGAGAGAGAGAGAGAGAAGGGAATCACCAAGAAAAGGAAGAATGATATCCAGATCAGGACGCTGGGTGTGCCAAACCAATACTCACCAGATGTGTCAGCCCAGGGGGTAAAATAAATCCTGAAAACATGTCTAGAGTGTTTCAAAATGTAACATCCAGTTATGCTACTATTGCAAGATGGCTAGCAGAATTCAAAGGAGGACAGGAGTGAGTTGAGGATGATTCAAGGTCTGCTCAGACATCTGAAATAATGAATTCTGACAAAACATCTGACATCATTGAAGAAAAAAGTGTAGTAAACAGAAGAACTGAATTGCCTGATTTTGAAAACGCACTTAACATTTCCAATGGACACATTTTAAGAATAATGCATAAGCATTTGGCAATGTCTAATGTCTGTGTTAAGATGGCCGCCCAGAAACCTCTACGTTCATTAAAAACATCAAAGGGCGGAGTCATCTAAGGTTAATTTAAAAGTAATTCCTGGTAATACAAATAGATTTTTATCACATTTATTTTTATCACACTGATGATGACAGGTGGTTACATTTTTATGATCCATGCTCCATATTAAAAAGCATGCAGTAGAAGCAAAATACATCTCCAACCAGAAAATTTTCAAATCCAACCATCAGCTGGAAAAGTATAGGCCTGTTTTCTGAGACACAAAAAGGTACACCCAAAATAAACATAGGAATATTATGCTAGCCTAATGCCATAGTTAAAAGCTGCAATTTGCAAAAGAAAGAGAAGGAAATTTAGGTCACTGGTTTCTGTTCCAAAATATTGTCAGAAGAGGAGCAGAAAAGGGCAAAGGAGTGTAGTAGTAGTAATAGTGGCATGTGATGCAAGAAAGCAAGTGTATGAGCTTATTGCAACATCAGCCAAAAAAAAAAATCACACCATTCCCTCCAAATGCCTGTCCAGTTCCTCCTTAAATTTATTCAACCTATCAACTTCCACAATGACAGATGGAAGTTTGCTCCAGCAATTAACCACCCGCTGGCTAAAGGAAAATTTCCGTACATCTATTCTACATCTGTCTTTTCTTAATTTGAATTTATGCCCCCTTAGGTTCGTAATCTGAAAAAGTGGAAGGACCCCATCAGAATTCAGCGTGCTTAATTCAGCGTATAACCCATTCAAGGGCTTATACACCTCAATCAAATCACCGCGCAGATGCCTAGTCTCCAGCCACTGCAATTTGCAGAACTTAAGCCTCTCTTGGTAAGAGGACCACTTCATTCCCGTCACTAATCTTGTTGCCCTTCTCTGTAAACGCACAAGCAAATCTACATCCTTCCTAAAATGAGGCCTCCAGACCTGTATGCAGCAATCAAGGCATGGCCTGACCATTGCCTTATACAGAGGGACAATCACCTCCTTTTCCCTGCTAGCAAAATTCCTATATATCATTGACAAAACCCCATGACCTGCCCTGGCAGCCTGTCTGCATTGCTCAGAGAAGTTCATATCTGACTGCCCAATTACTCCCAGGTCTTTTTCATTTTCTACCACCTTAAGTGTAGTACCACACAGTTGATACGTTTCTCTGGGGTTACTTCTACCCATATGCAGTACTTTGCATTTGTCAAGGTTAAACTTCAGTTGCCACTTCTTAGTCCATCTGCCCAAATTATCTAGATCCTGTTGCAGTAGCACACTGCCATTACTGTCATTAACAACCCTGCCAACCTTTGTATGATCAGCAAATTTCAACATTAAGCCTGATATACCTTCATCAATATGATTGATAAATATACAAAACAACAGTGGACACAACACCGAACCCTGTGGCACTCCACTAATAACATTAGTCCACGAAGAGCAACTCAAAATGATTACCACTCTCTGTCTTCTCCCACTTAACCATCCTTTTATCCATTGTAGCAACTTACCCTTAATACCATTCTGCTCCAATTTGTACAATAGCCTTCCATGCGCAACAGTGTCAAAAGCCTTCCTGAAATCCAAATATATGATATCAAAATTAGTTTTTGCATCCAGTTCCTTTGTAACCACATTATAATAACCAATCAATTTTGTCACACAAGACTTTCCCTTAACAAACCCATGCTGTGTCTGAATTATTGCTGCAGTCTTGTCTAGATGATCCTGCAATGCATCTTTAACCGGTGACTCCCATTATTTTACCCGGAACAGAAGTTAAACTAACTGGTCTGTAATTACTCGTGCCACCCTTTGATCCTCCCCCCCCCTTGTGAATTGGGGATACATTTGCACATTTGCAGTAAGTGGGAATCTCCCCTGAGTCCAAGGATGCTGTCATAATTACGGCTAAGGGTTTGCTTAGTTGTTTTGCTGCCTCCTTTAATATAACTGGATAGATCCCATCCACCCCAGGTGCTTTTCTTATGTTTAACTTCAACAATTTCTCCTCCACTTTGCTCTCAGTTATTACAATCATCCCATAAATCCACAAAAGTCTGACTAGTGTGTGAGTGACCAAGCCACAATTAACTTCCTAGTAAATTTGCTACAATTTGATAACCTGCCATGTTCAAACCTTAATAATTCCTCATGTGTGAATGTAGAGGCAAAATACTCATTCAGTTTGTTTGCTATCTGAACAGGATCATCAACAGTCGAACCATCAATGTCAAGTGGACCAATCAGATTCATCCCCTTCCTTTTAGAGTTTATATAAGTCAAGAAATCCTTGCTGTTTTTCTTTGCATCTTTTGCCAAAGATTTCTTGTAATCTGCTTTCACCTGCCTAACCTCCTTTGTGACCTGATTACAGACTAGCTTATATCGGCCATAGGCTTCTGAGTTGCTTAATAATTTATATGCATCCCATGCATTTTTCCTCTCTGTCACGAGTCTCCTTAGTTCATTTGATAACCATTTAGGCCTAAACGAAACTTTTAGTAGCTTCCACAATTAATTCCTTGAATGCTTCCCACTTAGAATTTACTGTTGGTAACATCGTCAGTTGATCCCACTGTACAGAATTTAAAACTGTCTGAGACCACAGTACTTACCTTTAAGGAAGCAAAAAACCCTTTCCTTTACCCATGATGGTAATTAAATCTTTAAGTAAATCCCACATCAGTACACTGTGATCACTGCAACCTAGTGGTTCCTTTATCTGCAAATTCTTAATACTCGAATGATCACTGGTGATAACCAGATCAAGAGTATTACTCTCTTTCTGGTTGCCTCTTGAACATGCTGCTGCAGAAAACAATCATCCAATAAATCCACAAAAGTCTGACTAGTGTGTGAGTGAACAAGTCACAATTAACTTCCTAGGCAATATCTGGGAAGTTAAAATCGCCCATTATAAGACATTCTGATTTACTAGCCCACTCTATTTCTCTGTACAATTGTTCATTGTACTCATTCGAGTCATTAGGCCTATAATACACTCCTATTCTTATTTTTTCTTTCGCAGTGCTTATGTCACACTAAACTGACTCAGCAGTGCACTGTTCATCTATATCAACTGGGTGCACTTCTTTTCATTTTATGTTTTTCTTAATTAACAGTATAATACCTCCTCACTTCCCATCCTTTCTGTACACATTGTACTCCCCAAATTCCAGTTCTGCATTCCTTATATCGGTGACACCACGTCTCTGCTATCCCAACAATATCTGCCTCTGATGTCTTGACCAACACTTCAAATTCATCAAATTTATTTACTATACTTCTAGCATTGGTATACATGCAAGCATACATGCACCTATTCCTATTCCTAGTTACCCTAACACATCCCATATACCCACCTATTTCACGATGATTGCATTCCGTCCCTGAAACCCCCAACATCCCTCACTCCAGGTCGCTACTTATTCTGATAGAAGTTGTGCAAGAATCACCTTCACCTCTGCCTGCGACTACTGTCAAACTATTAGTCCTTGTATCCTCCCAAGCTAACAGTTTTCCGACCCACCTAACACTGCCTCGATAGTATCAGCAAATATTATTGCAGTACCCTTTGTATTTAAGTGTATCCCATCCCTGTAGAAGCAGTCTCTCCTGTTAACAAGTACAGACCAGGCTGAATAAAATTCTACCCCTTGAGCCTTGCACAATCTTTCCAGGGCTGAATTGATCAACAAGGCTCTCATCATATCCTCCCTCCTATCGTGTCTGGGTAGAAATGCAGACACTTTCCAATTCAACCGTAATTCATTGCTTTTGTTCAACAGTGACCTGTACTTGTTAAGTAATTGTTAAGCCAACGTGTACACGCTCTCTGTACATGCTCTGATAAGTTAACAACTATACCACCTTTTGTGCCCTTAAAAGATGATATCTGCTTACAACGTCATCAACCTTTGCACCTGGCAGACATACCCTGGTCCTGTTCCACCTATCCTTTTTACAAAGCATATTCCCCATTTCCCTGACAATAGAGTCACCAACAACTACTAGTTCCTTTGGGACCAGCGCATTCTGCCTTGGGGGTTGCCACTGTGTCGCACGATGACCAAGTGCAAGCTCTAGTCTGGGACACGAAAGGATGATCTTACCAAGATAGGCTTCAGTCTTGCATATTACAGCATCTAGAGGCTAGACACCTGTGCAGGGTTTGGATTGAAGTGTTTAAGAGTTTTAATTGATTGAGTAAGCTTAAATATGATGAGATTCTTGACGATCAATTCGGCCCTGAAGAGATTGTGCAAGGCTCAAGGGGTACAATTTTTCTCAGTCCAGTCTGGCTTGTTAACAGGAGAGACTACTTCTATAGGGATGGGATACACTTAAATAAAAGGGTGCAAGAATATTTGCTGATGCTATCGAGACATAGTTAGGTGGGTTGGAAAACTGCTAGCTTGTGGGGATAGACGGACTAATAGATTAACAGTGGCCACTAGCAGAACTGAAAGTGATTCTTGCACTGCTTCTATTGAAACGCAATTGAGCAGCAGCCTGGAAAGCAAGGCAATGGGGATTTCCAGTACTGTTTGGAGTCATAATGGAACAAGTAAGTACATGGGTTGCGTTAGGGTAACTATACTGCTAGCATTTGTGTACATGCAAGTATACAGGCATGTACACAAATATTAGCAGTATAGTTAACAAATTTGATTAGCTTGAAGTACATCAAAGGCAAATATTGTTGAGATATCAGAGACGTAGTGTCACACAGACATAAGCAGTGGAATTGGAATTTGGGGAGTGCAATGTGTACAGAAAGGATAGACAGGACAGGAAGGGAGGAGTTGTGCTGTTAGTTAAGAAACACATAAAATCTAAGGAAGACCATCAAATTGGTGTTGGTGGACAATGCAATGTTGAGTCTGTTTGGTGTGACAAATGGAGAGTAGGTGTGTGTTATAGGCCTAATGAATCAGATGAGTATAATAAGCAAATGTGCAGAGAAATAGAGTGGGCCAGTAAATCAAAGGGTCTTATAGTGGGGGATTTTAATTTTCCAGAGATTGACTGGAATTTGTGGGTTGGTAACACACACACTAGCAAGGCTTTTGTGGATTTATTGGATGATTGTTTTCCTACAGCAGCATGTTAGGGAGGTAACTAGAGGGAGTAATACTCTTGATCTGATTATCAGTAGTGATTCTTCATGCATTAAGAATCTGCAGATAAAAGAACTACTAGGTGGCAGTGATCACAGTGTGCTGAAGTGGGATTTTACTCAAAGAGGTAACTACCATCAGGGGTTAAGGGTAGGGTTTTTGCTTTCGTAAAGGTGACTATGGTGTTCTGAGACAGTATTTAAATTTTATACGGTGGGACACACTGATGATGTTACCAAAAGCAAATTCAAAATGGGAGGCATTCAAAGAATTTAAGTTGGAAGCTACCAACTAAGAAATCTTTTCATACCAACTAAGAAATACGGTTCACGATTTAGGCCTAAATGGATGTCAGATGAACTAATTAGACGTGTGGCAGAGAAAAAAAATTCATAGGATACATTTATAAATTAACAGGTGACACAGAAGGATATGATAGATATAAACTGATCTGTAACCAAGTCACAAAGGTGGTTAGGCAGATTATGAGAAATCTTTGGCAAAGGATGCAAAGAAAAACAGCAAAGAGTTCTTTACTTATGTAAACTCTAGAAGGAAGAGGATGAATCAGATTGGTCCACTTGATATCAATGGTTCAACTGTCGATGAATCAGCTCGGGTAGCTAACAAACTAAATGAATATTTTGCATCTACATTCACACACATCAGGAGTTATTCGGGGAGGGGAATGCCAGAATTGTATTAAACTCTGGCAGTAAGATAGATAATCTTGTAATAACTGAATAAAGTGGAAGAGAAATTGTTGAAGATAAACATAACAAAGGCACCTGGGGTGCATGGAATCTATCCAGTTATATTGAATGAGGCAGCAAAGGAAGTAACCAAACCCTTAGCCATAATTATTAGAGCTTCCTTGGACTAAGGGAAGGTACCAGTAGTTGTACTACCTTCTGGTACTAGTAGTTGTATCAACTACTAGTACCAGAAGGTACTAGTAGTTGTTGGTGACTCTATTGTCAGGGAAACGGGGAACATGCTTTGTAAAAAGGTTAGGTGGAACAGGACCAGGGTATGTTTGCCAGGGGCAAAGGTTGATGACGTTGTAGAGCGGATATCATCTTTTAAGGGCAGAAAAGGTGATATAGTTGTACATGTTGGCACTAATGATATTAAGAGTAGGAGACCAGCGGAATTACTCAACAAGTACAGGTCACTGTTGAAAAAAAGCCGTGAAGTAGGGTTGAATTTGAAAGTGTCTGCAATTCTGCCCAGACACGATAGGAGGGAGTATATGATGAGAGCCTTGTCGATCAATTCGGCCCTGGAAAGATTGTGCAAGGTTCAAGGGGTAGAATTTTTTTCAGCCTGGACTGTAATTGTTAACAGGAGAGATTGCTTCTACAGGGATGGGATACACTTAAATATAAAGGGTGCAAGAATATTTGCTGATGCTATCGAGGCAGTGTTAGGTGGGTCGGAAAACTGCTAGCTTGGGGTAGACAAAGACAAAAAGATTAACAGTAGCCACTGGCAGAGGTGAAGGAGATTCTTGCACTGCTTCTATTGGAATGGGCAGAAGCCTGAAAAACAATATGCAGGATATTTCAAAGACTGCTGGAAGTCTTTGAAATATCTGGGTTGTGTTGTGTTAGGGTAGCTAAGAATAGAAACAGGTGCATGTATACTTGCGTGTACACCAATGCTAGGAGTTTAGTAAATAAATTTGATGAATTTGAGGTTTTGCTCAAAACATCAAAGGCAGATATCGTTGGGATATCAGAGACATGGTGTCACACAGATATAAGGAATGCAGAACTGGAATTTGGGGAGTACAACGTCTACAGAAAGGATAGACAGGATAGGAAGGGAGGAGGGGTTATGCTATTAGTTAAAAAACACATAAAATTGAAGGAAGTGAAGCCAGTCGACATCGATGGACAGGGCAGTGTCGAGTCAGTTTGGTGTGACATAAGCATAGGTAAATCAAAATTGAGAGTAGGAAGTGTGCTATAGGCCTAATGACTCTGATGAGTATAATAAGATACTGTACAGGGAAATAGAATGGGCCAGTAAATCAGAGAGTCTTATAATGGGGGATTTTAATTTCTCAGATATTGACTAGAATTTGTGGGTTGGTCACTCACACACTAGCAAGGCTTTTTTGGATTTATTGGATGATTGTTTTCTACACCAGCATGTTCGGGAGGCAACTAGAGGGAGTAATACTCTTCATGCATTAAGAATCTGCAGATAATGGAACCACTAGGTGGCAGTGATCACAGTGTGCTGAAGTGGGATTTACTCAAGGAGGTAACTATCATCAGAGGTAAAGAGAAGGGTTTTGCTTTCGTAAAGGCGACTATGATGGGCTGAGACAGTATTTAAATTCTATACAGTGGGACCAACTGATGATGTTACCAACAGCAAATTCAAAATGGGAAGCATTCAAGGCACTAATCTTGGAAGCTACCAGGCTTTGAATGGCTTGAGCATGCTCAATGCCGATGGGATTCTTCCTCTTGCTCAGAATAATCACCTGAGAGGGCATAAATTCAAATTGAGGAAGGACGGATGTCGGATAGATGTGCGGAAATTTGCCTTTAGCCAGAGGGCAGTTGGTTTGTGGAATAGACTTCCATCACTTGTTGTTGAAGTTGATAGCCTAAACAAATTTAAGGCTCAGCTGGACAGGGATTTTGAACGAACGGACGGGTGAAATGGGAGTAGTGGTTGTGCTTTTTCTTTTCTTTTTTTTTTTTTTCTTTGGCTGATGTTGAATAAGCTTGCTTTCTTGCATCATATGCCTCTACTAATGCTAATGCTACCCATGGACTGGAGATGTGCAAATGTGATCCCAATCCAAAGGAGGATCAGGGAGAGACAAAGGTAATTACAGACTTGTTAGTTTAACTTCTGTTCCAGAGGAAATTAATGGAGGCAATGATTAAAGAAGCACTGCAGGATAATCTATACAAGGCTTCAGTTACAACTCGGACACAGCATGGTTTTGTTAAGGGAAAGTCTTGCCTGACCAATTTGATTGGATACTATGATATAGTCACAAAGGAACTGGATGCAAAAGAATAATTTTGATATCATATATTTACACTAATGACAGTACACTGCTGCAACAGGATCTAGAAAAGTTGAGCTGATGGGCTGAGAAGTGGCAACTGAAGTTTAACATTGACAAATGTAAAGTACTGCATATGGGAAGCAGTAACTCCAGAGTAATGTATCAACTGTGTGGTTATTGTTGTTGTTATTTGGTTTTTAGGAGCATTAGCAACTAAGGCCATATTTCTCCGGAGATATGCAGTGGTCATTCCCTGACCTTTCTGCATCCTCCGTATTTGGTGGTTACGGGCTCGACCCCGAGTCTAATCAAGAAGCATGTGCTGTGCACTGCTGCTCTCTACCACTGTACACTGACAGTGGTAGAGAGTGAAAAGGACCTGAGGGTAATCATGCAGGCAGATATGAAGTTTTCTGAGCAGTGCAGACGATCTGCAAGATTAGCTCATGGTGTCTTGTGAATGATATACAGGAATTTTTCTAGCAGGGATAAGGAGGTGATTATCCCCTTGTATAAGACAATGGTCAGGTGCCACACATTGAGTACTGTATCCAGGTCTGGAGGACTCATTTTAAGAAGGATGTAGAGCTGTTGGAACGAGTACAGAGAAGGGCAACAAGATTAGTGAATGGAACAAAGGGTTGCTCTTACGAAGAAAGGCTTACGTTTTGCAAATTCCAGCATCTGGAGACTAGGCACCTGCGAAGTGATTTGATTGAGGCGCATAAAGCCTTGAATGGTTTGACTTTTCTCAATGCTGATGGGATTTATCCAGTTGCTCAAAATAATCACTTGAGAGTTCATAAATTCGAATTGAGGAAAGACAGATGTAGGATAGATGTGCAGAAATTTGCCTTTAGCCAGCTGGTAGTTGGTTTGTGGAACAGACTTCCATCCCTTGTCGTGGAAGTTGATAACCTAAATAAGTTTAAGGCTCAGCTGGACAGGTATTTCGAACGAACAGAGGGGTGAAATGGAAGTGGTTATTTTTTATTTATTTATTTTATTTTATTTTTTGGCTGATGCTGCATAAGCTTGCTTTCTTGCATCATATGCCTCTATTAATGCTAAATGCTAATATCTTGAAACCGAAGATATCTAATGACTAACATGGTGAGCATGATCACCAGAATTAAATCAGATCAAACGTGTAGGATGCCCTTGGATGTCGCATTGGTCAGCACGATTACCAGACTTAAATCAGAACAAGCGTGTGGGATGCCCTTGCATGTCACATTGCATGCTGACAGAGAATATCTTAGTCACTTGGTGTGCTAAGGTCTGCACTAGTGGAAGAATTTGATTGTTGCCACAGAATACACACCCTTATATCCAGCATGTTTCACTGCTGTCAGGCTGGTTTAGCTGATTATACGCCGTACTGATGTACTATAACCATATTTTCGAGCATCTTGTGTCTCGTCTCTTATGACCTTTCTGGTAATAAACCTTTCTTGTGTACTTATTTTTCCTAAAAGCTGTACTGTTCCACATAAAAGGCCACTGCACAAATTAGGACAATATGGCATTATGAAAAATTTATTGCTATGCAGTAAGGGATGGCTCAGTGGGAGAAGACAGAGAATGATTATCAATGGGAACCACTCTTCTTGAACTAATGCTGTTAGTGTCAGGCCCAGGGCGGCCATATTTTGAAAATTAATAAGCGGGACAACTTGAAACAAAATGTGTAGTATAGCATTTTTTTCCTTCAAAAAAAGTAAAATAAAAATATAAAATTACAATTAAAATACATTTTTTTTATCAATCAATCATAGTATTTATTTGTTATATGATTGTTGTTAATATATGTATTTGTCCTATATAAACTACAATATTATTTATAACAGTTATTTCAAAAATAGCAAGGACTACTTTTACTTTATATATTTTTCTTTAGATTATGCTAGTTTTAAAATTTCTCCTCCTTCCACAGATTTTAAGAAGTTGTTAAATTCTGTATAAGACATGTTATAGTTTTCTTTATAAATTCGGCTTCAGATTTTCTAATAAGACTGCTTTTCTCTTTCCACCAAGCAATTTTCATTAAGCTGAAAACTCTTTCTGATGAAGCATTTGAATGTGGAATGCTTAATATGGAGCTTATAATTTGAGACAAATTATTTGCCTCTGGAAATTTTGAGAAAAATTGCACCCATTTTTTTTTATCAACATGCATTTTCTTTTCTTCATTACTCAGTGACAAACAAAATGCCTTTAGACTTGCTCATTTTTTTCTCGTTATTAGAATTAATTTTTAAGATTAGATTTATTAGATTCCAATAAGAATTAATTAAAAATAATTAGTAAATTATTAATTAAATTGTTAATAATTAATAAATTAAAAATACGTAAAATCAATAAATTAACAGTTTTTTCCTGTCTTGTTGGGACAAACTTTTTTTTTTTTTTTTTTTATGTAAACCCCAAACACGAGAAGCGGGGCTTGAAGTTCTAAACTGGGACAATCCCGGCCATATTGGGACGGTTGGCCACCCTTAACTAGACCAAAATTCAGTGCAGGGCCCATTATTTTTAATATTTATTAATGATACCGATGAAGGTTTATCATGCTGAATGGCTTAAGTTTGAATATGTTACAAAAGTTGGCAGGGTTGTTAATGACAGAAATCAGAGAATACTACTGAAACAAGGTCAATAAAAATTAGGCAGATCAGCTAGGAAAGTACCCTCCACTTCACACTCCTGTGTGAAGTGGAGGGTACTTCACACAGGAGGCAATATTCCTTGATTAACATACAGCATCCAGGGTATTGGAAAATGAAGACTTGTGGGTAATTCTGCAGTCAGTTTGATGCTTTTTGAACAGTGCACACTGAATGCTACAATGTCATTGAGGTTCTGTCACTGTTGTTCAAGAAATTTGCCAACAGGAATAAGAAGATAATTATCCTACTGTACAAAGTAAAATGATTATGCCACACCTTGAATATTCATATGGGTCTGGAATCACCACTTTAGAAAGAATGTGGATATCATGGAATGCGTGCAGAGAAAAATGAGATCAGTGAAGGGAATGAAAGGATATGCTTTCAAATGGTTTCAGTTCTGCAAATTGCAGTGTATGGAACCTCGGAACCTGCAAATTATTTAAGGTATTTAAGGCTATGAATGGAATGAGAAAGATAACAGCTGAGAATCCATCTCCCTACTGAAACTATTATTTTAAATCAACTAGATGACTGTTATTGTATGAACATGTCAGGGAAAAGTACTAGAGAAAAGAATATTCTAGACCTGATCATCACCCATGAACCAGATAACATAATAGAGCTGACAGTACGGGAACCAGTAGCAGGAAGAGTTCATGGAGTTCTACGATGGATGATGAAGAGAGAGGTAGCAGTAGTTAAAGGCAAAGGAATGGGTTATAATTTCAGGAAATGTAATTACGATGGCTTAAAGTGCTACAAGGCCTCTATTAACTGGGTAAATATCTCAGAGAGAGCAAATACAATTAAATTATGGTATAATTCAATATACTTTAAAAATATTAATCACAGACGCCTTGAATACGAATATACCATTAAAAAAATACTCCATGAGGAGGATTCCAAGTTGAATCAATAATGAAGTTGCCAGATTAACTGAGCAGAAAATGACTGCGAGGAAAAGTTAGAGCAATAAAAAGTACTGAAACCTATAACAGCTACAAATTGATCAGTAATAATGCCACAGAAAAGGTTTGCAAAGACAGATTATGAGAAATCGCTAGTAAAAAGAGCTTGTTGTTGTTGTTGTTGGTTTAGGGATTTATTAGGTGCCTCGGCAACTATGGCCATAGTGTGCCATGGCAAACAGAGGGGATAAGGAATTCTTCACATATATAAATGCAAAGAAGAGATAGACAAATCAGATAGGACCCTTATGTAATGGATGTGGGATAGTATTAGATAACCCACCTGACATTGCAGATGAATTCAACAGTTACTTTGCATCGATATTTGCAGAAGAAAAACTCTTTATGTCAATGCAAAATTATGAGAGTGAAATTGAAAAATATGTAATTGATGATAATGAAATTTCACTATTATTTAATGAAAAAACTTTTGATCCTACAGGCCAGTAAGGCTCCTGGGATTAATGGCACATAATTTTAAGGAGGTGGCAAGTGCAGTGAACCTTTAAGGCTAATTATGAGAGCATCACTGGACTCAGGAAAGATTCTGTTGGATTGGAAAAGTGCCAATGTATCTCCAACAATACATAAAGGCAATTCTAAGAGTATAGTGGGAAATTACTGACTAATCAGTCTAACTTCAGAGGGGGAAATCAGGGAGACAATGATCAAGGGTGGAATTCAGGATCATTTAGAATTCTGAAGGAATTCTATTTCAATCTAAATGATCCTGTTTAACAAATCTGGTGAGCTTTTTTTGTTAACCATGAGCTGAATTTAGGGAATAATTTCAACATTGTTTATTTAGATTTCAACAAAGCATTTGACTCAGTCTCACATGAGCAGTTACTTTATAAGCTGGAACAGGTTGAAATCACAGGGAAAATCCTTAGATGGCTTCAGTGGAGGAGGCAGAGGGTTATGATAAATGGTTATTCCTCAAATTGGGTTAATGTAAGAAGTGGGGTTCCCTAGGTATCAATATTAGGGACACTGTTGTTTTTATTTTTTTTAAATGACATTGATGAAGAGATAGAGGTCGCGATGATGTAAAGATCAGTAGAGTTGTTAATGATCACCGCCAAGCAGAGCTTCTTCAAAGTGGTCTAGGTTGACTTCAGAGATGGTCAGAAAAGTGGAAGCTACGTTTTAATTCTGCAAAATCCAAGATCTGGAGGACTGCAACCCCAAAATAACTTATAAACTTGGTGGAGCTGAACTAAAGTCAGTAGTGGAAGAAAAGGACTTGGGAGTTATGATACAGTCAGATATGAATTTCTCCAAGCATTCTACACAGTTTGCAAGGAAGGCCCATGGGGTCCCACTGAACATTTGCTAGTAGAGATAAGGATGTCATAATCCCATTATACAAAGCTATTGTCAGACCACACTTGGAATACTGTGTGAAATATGGAGACCGCAGCTAAAATAACACATTGAGCTTCTTGAAAGGGTCCAGAGACAGGCCTGAGATTGGCAAAATGGCGTCCACATGAGGACAGACTTCGAATATGTTAGTTGCACAGCTTGTAAACACCTTAGAGGAGACTTGATTGAGGTGTTTAGGGCTCTGAGAGGCAAAAGTAAAATGAAGGATGAGAGATGTTTAAACTGGATTGCAGAAAGTTTTATTTTAGCCAGTGAGTTATAAATTTTTGGAATGAGTTACTTACATGGGTGCTTGAGGCTGACAGTTTTGGGGAAAATTCAACGGTCAGCTGAATAGTTACCTATGGCAGGAGGGAAATGCATTGGTTGTGTATTTCCTTTTCTTTAATTATTTATTATTTATTTTATTTTATTTTAATATTAATATTTTACTCTTTTTTTTTTTTTTTTTTTTGGCTGGTGCAGCATAAGCCGTAGCCTTCCTTGCACAATATGGCCATTACTGATACTAATAACTGCATTAAGTAAATAAGTTTAGTGCATTATTTTTAATTGTATTGAATTTGGATGGTAATATTGCCTCAGACTAGAGCAGAAAAGGAAAGGGCTCAAAGCCAGCAAGAGTGCCATCAACTAAGCTGTAGGCTGAATCATAGCCTTATGAAATGTACTGCTTGTTTCATGTTTGTGGAAGAATGGGACATGATATCCAAGTCGGATGTCTTTAAATGTGTTCGATGTAAAGAATGTGGAGATATCAGACACCAAATCAGCATTTTTATGGGCCTTTAAAGGATGCAAATGGGGGGGGGGTATCAAGCTCTAAGCTACCCACATAAACACCAAACTTGCACTTCATCATCAGGCAACACAGTATCAACCCACAAGGCATGGATGGGAGGGTGTGCTTGAGCTTTGCTCTAGAAACTAAACATGGGTTTGCGACTTCAAGCCTCCAATAAGCAAAGTGGTGGTATTGCACCATTTGATGAGAGTCATCTACTACCTAGTATTGCCTGGCAACACAGAGGAGTGGCATTCCTCCAAGTGGTGTGGGCCCCACACCTCGACCACTTCTTACGTTAGTTCGCACCTGGGTGGCCACCTCTAGTATGCTAGGTGCCGTATTTCAGGACTTCCACATGGGGGTTATACCCAGTCATACTAACAGACTCACCATCATGAAAGTGCAAGCAGAGGATTTGGCTGTCATAGTCCAACTGGACTTTGCTAAAATTAGGTCTGCTTGACTTGAGTATACCTGAATATTAGTTCCATCAGCATTTTAGATATACTGAGAGAATGTCTGTGAGAGCCTCAGGGACTAAAATGGATTATAAACTTTTTTGAGTGGATTATAGTTTCTAAACTTTATAGTGTCATTTATTCATTTAAAAATAAATGAATACTCTAAAGATGGGAAATGTCTAATAAAACAAAAATATAAGTGCTTTAAATACTGAATGGGTGCACTGGTGGATGTTCATAACTACCAGTGCACCCACTGCAATAAGTAAAATTTCTAATGAAGTGATGACTATCTGAATTTTTGTATTCCTTTATTACAGTTCAACTCTGACATTCATCATGGTGTTAAAAATGAATACAGTTATATTAAAAAGTCAGATTTTATCAGATCAAAAAAAAAAAAAAAAACAGTGAAGCCACAATAGCTTAACATTTTTCAGCATGATAAACTTTATTAAAAAATTAATGCTAAAAAATTAAGAACAAAATTTCCTATATTTCAAATTGCTTTATTCTTTAAAAGCATGTGTGCAATGTCAGTAAATATGGGCACCACTACTATAATTTTAAAAAATACAGATTTTCATAATTGAATCTCTTGTATTTTTAAAATAACCATTTTCAATAATTCATTTTAAAAATATAATTTTCTAAGAATAAATATGGTGAGCTTAGTACACAATTGCTTTTATTTATTATTATTTTTTTAACCAAGCCAGTACATAAAATTAATTAGGTATTTCAACATTCTCCTCCAGTTCGTGTCTACAGAGCTAGGTAAGGAAAACATATTTCATAAATATTTCAAAAAGTTCTCTGCATACAAAATTAAAGAAAAACATTAAAAATAATTAAAGAAAAAAAGTTAAAGAAATACATAGACATATATACTTAGGTATACATTTACAAAGCGAAACTCAAGGGGAAAAAATGAGGCATGGGGGAGTACAATAACTTATACATATTAACAAATTCTTTTATTACAGATTGAATAACAAAATTATTAGTACTAATAACATGCTAGTTTCCTCAGCTCATCTTCAACAAGAAATTAAACATAATATGAGAGAATACAGATAACAAAGGAGATAACTATGAGTTAACACTTGGCTTGTTACATCCATTATACTGTTTTTCCCATTTATAAATGCATTAGTTTTAATTTCCCATAGAAAAACACTCAGAAGAGGACAATCTTATGCTTTTAGGAATCAATGAGGTTGGCAGTCGTGGTTATGGTGTCACTTACGATACTATAACTTGACTCATCTAGCATGCACATGTATCCACTGCCTAGATATTTCAAAAATATCTAGCCTTCTTTCTGCTTTGGCAGTTCTCCTCTTCTGCAACTTTATTCTCTTCATCTTCTGCTAGAACATATGGCTCACCCGATGGAACCTGACAAGCTTCTTTTAACCATGTTTCTTCGGAAAGAAACTCCTCTTCATCAACCATTGCAATTGCTCCCCTAAATGTTTTTCTTCGCGTTTCAGCATGATTTATCACCTTTAAACAGTTCTGGTAAACTGCATGTCTTGCAGAATCTTCTTGAAAACCAAAAATAAAACCAAGGTTTGCTACATCTTTGGGTCCTCTTAATTCCATTACTCTCATTGCTCCACTGCATAAAATAATGCCTTTACCTTTAGAAATGCTAGTAAGCATTTGGCTATTACAAATCGTATTTCTGCGGGCAGTTTCATCTTTTAAGCAGCACGCATAAACAATTTCGAAATAAATCCCCCTCTCTAACGCGTGGGTAAAACTTCCTATCTTTACTCGAAAATCCAATCTAGAACTAATATCCAAGGAAATGATATCAATTTCCGAACTTTCACATACCTGTTCAAGAATAGTTTGACTGGTTGGCTGCACAGCGATAATATCATATTTTTTTGAAACCGGAGAACGCACCAATCGATGGAAATGAATACTCTCATTGATGACTGCTGTCAAACGGGTTAACACAGAAAATTTTTTGCCACACAATTCGGCCGTTGATACCTGTTCGCCAAGATCAATAACGGGAGGGTCAGGAATTTCAGTACCTTTCTTTTCGAAGTCTCTTTGTTTAATAACATAATTTAAAGCAATAGTTTGGTAGCCAAGCTTAAAGGCGCCTCTAATTGTATTTATAATTTCCTTTTTACAACTATCTTCATACTGAATAACTATATTTAAATCCATACCGCAAAACAAACACAACCAAACCACATGGCAGACAACATAACAATTCTTACTACTCTGTGATTACGGCGACATCTATTATTTCAAATTTCGTGGGAATATACAGTACCATGAGAGAAAAATTCCCTTATGGAATACACATATTACTGCTTGGAAAAAATCACTGATGCTGCAAAGCAACTGAACAAATGCAAATTAAAAAACAAAAAACCAGAACTCTTTCAGTGACAAATGGGCCTGGAGTACTGGGGTCCATAGTTTAACAGATATTTATTTAAAGTATACCCAGTAAAATAAAATAAAATAAAATATTTTTTTATTTTACTGGGTATACTTTAAATAAATATCAGAAATTTTTCATTGGATTAGGACAAAACGATAGTGATGCATTAGCAGCTATTTGGATCAGAACCCAAAGTATATGTCAGGTTTATCAGAATTAGTGACAGTCCATGTAGGGACTGAAGAGGCTAAAGGCCTCCCCCACCTTCTCCCTTTAGAAAATTCTCGGACCACCACTGACCAGAAGTATCCAGTTTCTAAGGCATTCCCGAGAAATGAATCTGTCCAAGGAAATTATATGTCCTTGAAATGGCCCTTTTGAAAATGTCCTGGAAAAGTGATGCAGAACATAGAGTAGTATGTTACTACGTTGTAATGCATAATAACTACAAATCGTCACGTCCTTCAAAATACTGTACTCTCTTTTCAGCTCAATATTTTGAACCTTACATCACGAGCTATAACCAAGTGATCAGGAATGGTCACATAATTTATAAATCACTTATATGCATACATATAATATATATATATATAAGATAAATGAACCAATTTATTTAGTGCAGATATAATATATGATAAAAGGCAGAAGCAAAGAAAGTACAGTGCACCCCGGTAGCGAAAGGCTGTGTGAACGAAGTAGGGGGGGGGTAAAGAATTCAGCAAGGGTAATAATTGAAAGAATATGTACCAAGTGAAAATTTGAACAAACGACCAAGGAGGAAATACATTGCCAAGTCTTTCATAATTATGAAAGACTTGGCAATGTATTTCCTCCTTGGTCGTTTGTTCAAATTTTCACTTGGTACATATTCTTTCAATTATTACCCTTGCTGAATTCTTTACCCCCCCCCTACTTCGTTCACACAGCCTTTCGCTACCGGGGTGCACTGTACTTTCTTTGCTTCTGCCTTTTATCATATATTATATCTGCACTAAATAAATTGGTTCATTTATCTTATAGACATTATGGCTGTAGGGTACTTTTTGCGATAGCAGTGTCCCTGAGCCATAACTTATTCTATTATAACTCTGTCTTATCTCTTTCTGCTTTCCTACATCTTTTCTATTACTTTATTATTATATATATATATATATATATATATATTTATTATTATATATATATATATAATAATATATATATATATAATATATATATATATATATATATATATATTTATTATTATATATATATATATATATATATAATAATAAAGTAATAGAAAAGATGTAGGAAAGCAGAAAGAGATAAGACAGAGTTATAATAGAATAAGTTATGGCTCAGGGACACTGCTATCACAAAAAGTACCCTACAGCCATAATGTCTATAAGATAAATGAACAAATTTATTTAGTGCAGAATATAATATATGATAAAAGGTAGAAGCAAAGAAAGTACAGTGTACCCTGGTAGCGAAAGGCTGTGTGAACGAAGTAGGGGGGGGTAAAGAATTCAGTAAGGGTAATAATTGAAAGAATATGTACCAAGTGAAAATTTGAACAAACGACCAAGGAGGAAATACATTGCCAAGTCTTTCATAACACACAAAAATTATGAAAGACTTGGCAATGTATTTCCTCCTTGGTCGTTTGTTCAAATTTTCACTTGGTACATATTCTTTCAATTATTACCCTTACTGAATTCTTTACCCCCCCCCCTACTTCGTTCACACAGCCTTTCGCTACCAGGGTACACTGTACTTTCTTTGCTTCTACCTTTTATCATATATTATATTCTGCACTAAATAAATTTGTTCATTTATCTTATATATATATATATATATATATATATATATATATATATATATATATCTTCTTCTTCCAGTAACATAGCGCCCTGAGGAACCGTTATGTCTACCAACAAATTCCTCCAACTGCATCGATCGTGTGCTATACGAGCAGGAAAGCAAAGTGTCATGCACAGAATTTTACTGATTACATGCTTCCACCTAGTTGCAGTTCTTCCTCTCCAACTGGAGGAGAAATTGTTGAAGTTAAACATAAGAAAGGCACCTGGGGTGGATGGGATCTATCCAGTTACATTAAAGGAGGTAGCAAAGGAAGTAAGCAAACCCCTTAGCCATAATTCTGAGAGAATCCTTGGACTCAGAGGAGGTCCGAACGGACTGGAGATGTGCAAATGTGTCCTCAATTCACAAATGGGGATCGAAGGGTGACACGAGTAATTACAAACCAGTTAGTTTAACTTCTGTTCCGGGTAAAATAATGGAGTCACTGATTAAAGATGAATTGCAAGATCATCTAGACAAAACTGCAGCAATAATTCAGATACAGCATGGGTTAGTTAAGGGAAAGCCTTGTGTGACAAATTTGATTGGGTATTATGATGTGGTTACAAAGGAACTGGATGCAAAAAATAATTTTTTTATCATATACTTGGATGTCAGGAAAACTTTTAACACTGTTTTTGATATGGAAGACTACTGTACAAATTGGAGCAGAATGGTATTAAGGGTAAGTTGCTAAAATGGTCAAAAGGATGGATGAGTGGGAGAAGACAGAGGGTGATAATCAATGGGTGCTGCTCTTCGTGGACTAATGTTAATAATGGAGTCCCATAGGGTTCTGTGTTGGGTCCACTGTTGTTTTGTATATTTATCAATGATATTGATGAAGGTATATCAAGCTTAGTGTCGAAGTTTGCAGATGATACAAAGGTTGGCAGGGTTGTTAATGACAGTAATGGCAGTGCATTACTGCAACAGGATCTAGAAAATTTGGGCAAATGGGCTGAGAACTAACAACTGAAGTTTAACATTGAAAAGTGCAAAGTATTGCATATGAGTAGAAGTAACCCCAGAGAAACGTACCAACTGTGTGGTATTACACTTAAAATGGTAGAAAATGAAAAAGATCTGGGATTAATTGTGCTGTCCGATAATGAAGTTTTCTGAGCAATGCAGAGAGGCTGCCAGGGCAGGTCATGGGGTATTGTCAATAATATACAGGAATTTTGCTAGCAGGGAAAAGGAGGTGATTGTCCCTCTGTATAAGACAATGGTCAGGCCACGCCTTGAGTACTGCATGCAGGTCTGGAGGCCTCATTTTAGAAAGGATGTAGCTTTGTTTGAGCGTGTACAGAGAAGGGCAGCAAGATTGGTGAGGGGAATGAAGGGATCCCCTTACCAGGTGAGGCTTAAGTTCTGAAAATTCCAGCAGTTGGAGACTAGGCACCTGTGCCGTGATCTGATTGAGATGTATTAGGCCTTGAATGGTTTGAAATCGCTGAATTCTGATGGGATTCTTCCACTCCTTCAGATTACGAACTTAAGGGGGCATAAATTGAAATTGATCAAGGACAAATGCAGAATAGATGTGCAGAAATTTGCCTTTAGCCAGCGGGTGGTTAATTGCTGAACAAACTCCCATCTGTCGCTGTAGCAGTTGATAAGTTAAATATGTTTAAGGAAGAGCTGGACAAACATTTAGACAGGATTGTTTTGTAATGCTTTATTGTAACACATACCACTACTACTACTGCTACTACTACCTCTTCCCCTCGGTTTTTCCTTCCATTATATTCTTCAACAGAAAAAACTTCAGTCTTCTTTTGTTGATGCTATGAAGAAAAATTTTAGGCCTGCCAATTTTATTCAATACCCACTCATTTGTTCTTCGATCCAGGTAAGAATTATACACAGTATTCTCCTGTAACACCACATTTTAACTGCCTCAATTTTCTTCCTATCAACTCTTTTCAGATTCCATCCTTCACATCTGTAACTAGCAACTGGAAAAATTAAGGAATCAATGATTATCAGTTTCGTCTTTAGGGGCAGATCGTGATCTCTCCATAATTTTATGAGATCAGCGACCAATTGCCTGTGGACACTTTACATCGTTTGAGCAGTCACTATTTTTATTTATTCTTGAAACTAAGTAATCAAATTCGTCAACTTCTTCGACATCTTGCCCATTAACATTTACTTTATTGGAACTGAGGTTATCACCAATCACTATAATTTTCGTTTTACACACACACACACATTCAGAAAAACAATAAATTTTTCTTACTTCACATATACACTGTGCTGCCACTTTATTAGATACACCCCTACTGGGCACACAAATGGTTTTCCCACAGCGTGGGACAAACCATTAATAACATGACCACAGTTATGCATATAAATACAGCAGAACAACCTTTCTAGTATCAGTTAAGCGTACAAACCGTAGAAAGCGTGGGGAAAAGGAGTGATCTAACGGACTTCGAATATGGCATGGTAGTAGGTGCAAGATGTGCTGGACAAAGCATCTCTGAAAAGGGCAGTTTCCTGAACTTTTCATGCAACACCGTTTCAAGAGTGTATCGAGAATGGTGCAGCGAACAGAAAACATCATCTAAACGGCACTCCTTGGAAGAAAATCGATTGTTGAATAGCATTAGTATTAGCATTAGTAGAGACATACGATGCAAGAAAGAGAGCTTATGCAACATTAGCCAAAATAAAAAAAAACCCTTCCATTCGTTCCAAATGCCAGTCCAGCTCAGCCTTAAAGTTATTTAGGCTATTAGCTACCACAAAAGATGGAAGCCTGTTCCACCAATCAACCACCCAATGGCTAAAGGCAAATTTCCGCACATCTATTCTACAACTATCTTTATTCAATTTGAAACTGTGCTCCCTCAGATTCTTAGTCTGAGCAAGAGGAAGTCTCCCATCAGCATTCAGCTTGCTCAACCCATTCAAGGCGTTATATACCTCAATCAGACCACCTAGCAGTTGCCTACTCTCTCCAGGCATTGCAATTTGCAGAACTTAAGCCTTTCTTGGTAAGGGCACCCCTTTGTTCCCCTCACCAATATTGCTGCCCTTCTTTGTACTTGTTCTAATAACTCTACATCCTTTCTAAAAAAAGGCGCCTCCGTAGCCAGGTGGGAAGGAGCAGCAGTGCGTAGCACACAGTTCTTGATTAGACCGGGGTTCGAGCCCGTCACCACCAAATACGGAGGATGCGGAAAGATCAAGGGAATGACCACCGCATATTCCCGGAGCAATACGGCCTTAGTTGCTAATGCTCCTAAAAACCAAACCAACAACAACAACAACAACCTTTCTAAAATGAGGCCTTCAGACCTGTACTCACAGTACTCTAGGTGAGGCCTCACCATTGCCTTGTATAACGGGATAATCACCTCCCTGTCCCTGCTAGAAAATTCCAATATATCATTGACACTGCCCTGAGGGCCCTTCTGCACTGTCAGCGAACTTCATATTTGACTGTACAATTACCCCCACGTCTTTTTCACTTTCCACTTCACTCACTGTAGTACCAAAGTTGATACGTTTCTCCTCGGTTATTGCTACCCATATGCAGTACTTTGCATTTGTCAATTTGTCAAATTTAAACTTCAGTTGCCACTTCTCAGCCCATTTTCCCAACTTAACTAGATCCAGTTGGAATAGCACACGGTCTTTACTGTTGTTAACATCTCTGCCAACCTTTGTATTATCTAATACTTGGACATTAAACCTGATATACCATCATCAATATCATTGTTTAACATACAAAACAACAATAGGCCCAACACCGAAACCTGAGGAACTCCACTAATAATATTTGTCCACGAAGAGCAGTCTCCATTGATTACCACTCCCTGGCGTCTCCCACTCAAATGTCCGTTTATCCATTGTAGCAACTTACCTTTAATGCCATACCTCTCCAATTTGAACAGCAGTATTACACGTGCAACAAAGTATCAAAACCTTTCCTGAAATCCAAGAATATGATATTAAAATTATTTTTGGCATTCAGTTCTTTTGTGACCACATCATATTGTCAAGTCAAACTGGAGAGACAAGACTTCCCTTAAACAACCCATGCTGTGTCTTTACTATTACTGCATTTTTGTCTAGATGATCCTGCAATATTTCTTTAACCATTATTCTATTATTTTCCCCGGAACACAAATTAAACTAACAGGTCCGTAGTTATATGTGTCACGTTTTTAACTCCGTTTGTGAATTGATGATACTCTTTCACACCTCCAGTCCATGGGGACATCCTCTAAGGATTTGCCATAACAACGGCTAAGGATTTGCCTACTTCCTTTGCTGCCTCCTTTAACATAACTGGTTAGATTCCATGGATTCCAGGTGCCTTCCTTATGTTTAACTTCAACAATTTCTCCTCCAATTTCCTCACAATTATTACAAAATCACTTAGCGCCCGGTTAGCGTTTGATAAACTTCTGGCACTCCCTTCATTGAATAACTCTTCATGCTTGAATGTAGATGGAAAATACTCAGTTGGTTTATCATGATCATGATCTTGGTAAACTGATTGAGCATGAGTAAAGTGGAGGAGAAACTGTTGAAGATAAACACAAGAAAGGCACCAGGGGTGGATGGGATCTATCCAGTTATATTAAAGGAGGCAGCAAAGGAAGTAAGCAAACCCTTAGCCATAATTATGAGAGCTTCCTTGGACTCAGGGGAGGTACCCATAGACTGGAAATGTGCAAATGTGACCCCAATTCACAAAGGAGGATCAAAGGCTGACACAAGTAATTATAGACCTGTGAGCTTGACTTCTGTTCCAGGAAAATTAATGGAGGCATTGGTTAAAGACGCACTGCAGGATCATTTAGACAAGACTTCAGTTATAGCTCAGACACAGCATGGTTTTGTTAAGGGGAAGTCTTGCCTGACCAACTTGATTGGATACTATGATGCAGTCACAAAAGAACTGGATGCAGGGAATAACTTTGATATTATATACTTGGATCTTAGAAAGGCTTTTGATACTGTTGCACATGGAAGACTGCTACACAAATTGGAGCAGTGTGACATTGGAGGCAAATTGCTGCTATGGATAAAGGGGTGGTTGAGGGGGAGAAGACAGAGAGTGGTAATCAATGGACACTGCTCATCGTGGACTGATGTTATTAGTGGAGTCCCTCAGGGCTCAGTGTTTGGTCCATTATTGTTTTCTGTATTTATAAATGATATTGATGATGGTATATCGGGATTAATGTCCAAGTTTGCAGACGATACAAAGGTTGGCAGGGTTGTCAAGGACACTACTGACACTATGCTTCTGCAATAGGATCTGGAAAGGTTGAGCAGATGGGCTGAGAGGTGGCAAATGAAGTTTAACATTGACAAATGTAAAGTACTACACATGGGAAACAGCAACCCCAGAGCAACGTATCAACTCTATGGTACAACACTGACAGTGGTAGAGAATGAAAGGGACTTGGGGGTGGTTGTGCAGGCAGATATGAAGTTCCCTGAGCAGTGCAGACGGGCTGCAAGAGTAGCTCATGGAGTATTGTCAATGATATACAGGAATTTTTCCAGCAGGGATAAGGAGGTGATTATTCCATTGTATAAGGCGATGGTCAGGCCACACCTAGAGTACTGTATACAGGTCTGGAGGCCTCATTTCAAGAAGGATGTAGAGCTGCTGGAACGAGTACAGAGAAGGGCAACAAGATTAGTGAATGGAACAAAGGGGTGCTCTTACGAAGAAAGGCTTAAGTTTTGCAAATTACAGTGTCTGGAGACTAGGCACCAGCGAGGTGATCTGATAGAGGTGTATAAAGCCTTGAATGGTTTAAGCATGCTCAATGCTGATGGGATTCTTCCTCTAGCTCAGAATAATCACCTGAGAGGGCATAAATTCAAATTGAGGAAAGACAGATGTAGGATAGACGTGCGGAAATTTGCCTTTAGCCAGCGAGTGGTTGGTTGGTGGAACAGACTTCCATCCCTTGTGGTGGAGGTTGATAGCCTAAATAAGTTTAAGGCTCAGCTGGACAGGTATTTTGAACGAACAGAGGGGTGAAGTGGAAGTGGTTTTTTTTTTTTTTTTTTGGCTGATGCTGCATAAGCTTGCTTTCTTGCATCAAATGCCTCTACTAATGCTAATGCTAATGCTAATGATCATCAATAGTCAACCCATCTATGTTAAGTGGTCCAATCTGATTCATCCCTTTCCTTCTAAAGTTTACATAAGTAAAGAACGCTTTGCTGTTTTTATTTGCATCCTTTGCCAAGGATTACTCATAATCTGCCTTTGCCTGCCTGACCTCCTTTGTGACTTGATTACCGACTAGTTTATACCTGCCATAGGCTCCTGTGTCACCTGATATTTTATATGCATCCCATACATTCTTATTCTCTGCCCCGAGCCTCATTAATTCATCTGACATCCATTTGGCTTAAACTTTGAAGAGTATTCCTTAGTTGGAATGAAAAGCCTAATAGCCTCCAAAATTAAGTCCCTGAAGGCTTCCCATTTAGAATTCATTGTTGGTAACATCATCAGTTGACCACAGTACAGAATTTAAAAATTCCGTGAGACCTGTGGAGTCACCATTACGAAAGCAAAAGCCCTTCCCTCTTATTTACATCTTTAAGTAATTCCCACATCTATACATTGTGATCACTGTCGCTTAGTGGTTCCTATATCTGCAAATTCTTAATGCATGAATAATCACTGCCTCTCTGGTTGCCTATCGAACATGTTGCTGTAGAAAACAGTAATCCAATAAATCCACAAAAGTTTTGCTAGTTTGCGAGTGACCAATGCACACTTTTCAATCAAATAGAAGTGCAATCCAATGTTATAATGGGCGGATTTTTACTTTCCAATCTGTAAAGTAAAAATCCGTCCATTATAAGACCTTCTGATTTACTGGCCCACTCTATTTCCCTAACAATTGTTCATTATACTCGTCAGATTCCTTAGGCTATAACACACACCTACTCTCATTTTTCCTTTTACAGTGCTTAAATCACACCCAACAGATTCCACATTGCATTGTCCACCAAAATCAATTGGATGCACGTTCTTAGATTTTGTGTTTCTTCACTAACAGCATAACCCCTCCTTCCTTCTTTCCTTCCTGTCCTGTCTATCCTTCCTGTACTCATTGTACTCCCGAAATTCCAATTCTGCACTGCTTATATCTGTGTGACACCACATCTCTGATATCCCAACAATATCTGCCTTTGATGTCTTGACTAGAACTTCAAGCTCATCAATTTATTTACTATACTCCTAGCATTGGTGTACATGCAAGTATACATTCACCTCTTCCTACTCTTAGTTACCCTATCACAGCCCATGTATTTAGTTGTTCCACTCTGACTCCCAGCAGTCCTGGAAATCTCTATTACCTTGCTTTCCAGGCTACTGCTAATTCTAATAGAAGCAGGGCAAGAATCACTTTTGCCTCTGCCTGCAGCCATTGTTACAATTTAGTCTGTGTATCCCCCAAGATAGATAGGATTTTTTTTTTCTATATTTATTTACGATACTTCTAGCATTGGTATACCTGCACATAGTCATACTCTTTGTTACTCTAAGACAGTGGATTTTATTTCTTTTTCCATGACGATTCCCAGCAGCTCTTGAAATCCCAGCAACTTGCTCTCTAGGCTGCTACTCATTCCAATAGAAGAAGTGCAAGAATCGCTTTCGTCTCTGCCTGCGACTGCTGTTAATCTTTTAGTATGCGAGTACCCCCAAGCCAGCAGTTTTCCGACCCACCTAACATTGCCTCGATAGCATCAGCAAATATTCTTGCACCCTCTCTATTTGTGTACCCCATCCCTGTAGAAGAAGTCTCTCCTGTCAACAAACACAGGCCATGCTGAAAAAAAATTCTACCCGTTGAGACTTGCACAATCTCTCCAGGGCCGAATTGATCACAAGGCTCTCATCATATACTCCCTCCTATCGTGTCTGAGCAGAATTGCAGACACTTTCACATTCAACCCTAACTCGCAACTTTTTTCAACATTGACCTGTACTTGTTGAGTAAAACTGCAGATATCTTACTCTTAATGTGATTAATTCTAACGTGTACAACAATATCATCTTTTGTGCCCTTATAAAATATCTCCTCTACAATGTCATTAACTTTTGCCCCAGGGAGACATACCCTGGTTCTGTTCCACCTATCCTTCTTGCATGACTAGAGAGGTCAGAGGAGGACGGCTAGAATTGGTCAAGCCAACAGACATAGTGACATAGTGTTTTTTGACAGGTAACACCGGTGCTTTCGCACAACTCCACATTTGAATATCTTGTGAAGTAAGACAGTACTGTCAAGGCCAGATAGCATATGTTAGTGTATGTTCATGTTTGCTTAGTGCGGGTTATGTTGTTCATCTGGCCGCTTAGCCTAGGGTCTGTGGAACACAACAGACTGCTAGTTACCGTCACTGGCACTGGGAGCCAGACCAGGTAAGTGGGAAGAGGACTATGGCTGGCCGACCCTGGGATTAGCCTGAGTTTCCCAGGGAGGGCTAAAAAAATAAAAATTAAATTAAAATAAAATAAAAATAAATAATAATAAATAAATAAATAAAATAAGATAAAGAATAAAGATAAAATAAAATTAAAAAAATAATAATAAATAAAAATAAAAAATAAAAATAAATAATAATAAATAAATAAATAAAATAAGATAAAGAATAAAGATAAAATAAAATTAAAAAAATAATAATAAATAAAAATAAAAAATAAAAATAAATAATAAATAAATAAATAAAAAAAATTAAAAAAATAATAATAAATAAAAATAAAAAATAAAAATAAATAATAAATAAATAAATAAAAAAATTAAAAAATATATAATTTTCTTTTTTTTTTTAAATAGGAGAAGGGGTGAGAGATTGAAGAGAAGAAAGAAGGTAAGCAGAAGAAAGAAGGCGAGGTAGGGTGGACTACCCCAAAGGGGAGCCCACCCTATCTCAGGAAGAAGAGAAAAGATTGTGAGGTCAAGTGACCCACAAAGTCAGGTTGCCTAATAGCATGACCCTGCATTTGATAAGTCAAATGCCAGTCCCACTCCAAGAGGAGTATTTATGTGAGTTCCTACACAAGTAGGAAAATCAGTATTGTCCTACACCTCGAAGAGAAGAGGTGCCAGCAAGTGAGTGGGTCCCACATTGGGCAAGAGCCCAGTGTCAGCAATTTAATTTGGACTTGGATAATCTTCTCTTAGGGGATGAGAGGAGGCAAATGGATTCATGAAGCTCAAAGATTGCTTGGAGTTCTTGTGTCTACTGCAGAAAAGTCCTTTTTTGGGTTGGTGGGTTTGTCAGATAGCTTCCTTTGTGAACGTCGAAAGATTCCTGTTATGTCAGGATAAAGATCAATATCCTGTTGGAGTTTTCTTTGATTCCATTCAGGATATGTTCTGTGAATGGAGTTTTGGGTTCATTATAAGATGGGAATGTGCTGAACAGTTTGCTGTAGGTGAATTTGACGCATTTCAAACACAGTCTGGGCAAAAGTAGTGAAGGCTTTGTAGTTGGTTTCGTCAATTATGTAGAGATGTTCCTGCCCACTGGGTATATTTCCAGTTCTGGTAATTAGGAGACTTCTGGGCAAATCATAAAGAGGGCAATTCATGAGGTGAATCCAGTCTTTATTTTCACCACATGTGCAGAGAGGAGAATCGGTGAGACCCAGGGCATGCAGCTTGGCCCGAAACGATCCATGACCAATGAGGAAGAACGAGACGTGAAGGCCTGGTGAGTACCACGGAGGAGGTTTTGGTGCAGTTATCATAACTTGTGGAAGAAATATTTTAGTTGTATCACCTTTGGCAGTTTGCTCCCAAGATCTTTGCCAGTGCTGGAAGAGCTTAGAGTAAATCTGTTTCATTTCGTTTTTTGGATCATTAGCTAGATCGAGTGTTATATCCAGAATGGTGGTGGGAATTCCTCTCTTTATGCGGTATGGAATGCCGCGACGAATAACCTCCAGGTCCAGAGGAAAAACAGACAGGCCACAATTTCGCACATCACGTAAGAATACAACCTTGGTGCGCAGAACAAAATATCGCAAGGGACCACTAGTCGCACTTTATCGCGAATGGGCTACAACACCCAATGACCACATGGCGTACCTTTGTTATCAATGAAGAACAAGAGAGCACGCCTCCTGTGGGCACAGCAACACCAGCACTGGACTATCGAGGATTGTCGATGAAAACAGTTGCTCGGTCTGAGGAGTCGAAGTTCCTGGCGCATCATTTTCATGGAAGGCTCAGAATTTGGTGAAAACAACATGAATCCATGAACCCGTGATGTCTGAGGACTACTGTGCAAGGTGGTAGGGGCAGTGTTACTGTGTGGGGAATGTTTTCTGGCACACGTTGGGTCCATTGATACCCATAGATTCACGTCTGAATGCCATGACTTGGATGCACTTGGTCACTGCTGACGAAGTGCATCCGTTCAGGTTGTCAGTTTATCCTCAGTCAGATGGTTATTTCCAGGAGGATTATATGCATCTGCACAAAACCCAAATCACTATGGAATAGTTCCAGAAACATGACAATGACTTTTCTTTGCTGCAGTGTCCCGCTCAGTCCGCTAATTTTAACACTACTGAATATCTTTGGGATGTGCTGGAAAGGGCTGTTTGCTGCAGGCTTACAACTCCACCGAATCTCAAGGAACTGAGTGATGCACTCTTGTCTTCAGGGTAAACGTTTTCCATTCCTGCACAATGCTTTCAGCAGCATGCTGAATCCATGCCTAAACGAATTCAGGCTGTTTTGAAGGCTAAACGAGGCTCAACACTCTAATAGGTAGGTAGCGTTAGCATTAGCATTAGGAGAGGCATTTGATGCAACAAAGCAAGCTTATGCAGCATCAGCCAAAAAAAAATAAATAATAAATAATAAATAAATAAATAAATAAGTAAAAAAATAACCACTTCCCCTTCACCCCTCTGTTCGTTCGAAATACCTGTCCAGCTGAGCCTTAAACTTATTTAGGCTATCAACTTCCACGACAAGGGATGGAAGTCTGTTCCACCAACCAACCACCCGCTGGCTAAAGGCAAATTTCCTCACGTCTATCCTACATCTGTCTCTCCTTTATACACCTGTATAAGACATAAGGCTTTATACACCTCTATCAGATCATCTCGCTGGTGCCTAGTCTCCAGACACTGTAATTTGCAAAACTTAAGCCTTTCTCCGTAAGAGCACCCCTTTGTTCCATTCACTACTCTTGTTGCCCTTCTCTGTACTCGTTCTAGCAGCTCTACATCCTTCTTGAAATGAGGCCTCAAGACCTGTATACAGTACTCTAGGTTTGGACTGACCATTGCCTTATACAAGGGAATAATCACCTCCTCATCCCTGCTAAATAAATTCCTATATATCATTGAAAATACACCATGAGCTACTCTTGCAGCCCGTCTGCACTGTTCAGAAAACATCATATCTGCCTGCACAACCACCCACAGGCCCTTTTCATTCTCTACCACTGTCAGTGTAGTATCACAGAGTTGATACGTTGCTCTGGAGTTGCTGTTTCCCATATGTAGTACTTTACATTTGTCAATGTTAAACTTCATTTGCCACCACTCAGCCCATCTGCTCAACCTTTCCAGATCCTGTTGCAGCAGCATAGTGTTAGTAGTGTCCTTGACAACCCTGCCAACCTTCGTATCGTCTGCAAACTTGGACATTAAGCTTGATATATACCATCATCAATATCATTTATAAATACAGAAAACAATAATGGACCCAATACTGAACCCTGAGGGACATCAATAATAACATTAGTCCACGATGAGCAGTGTCCATTAATTACCACTCTCTGTCTTCTCCTCCTCAACCACCCCTTTATCTGTAGCAGCAATTTGCCTCCAATGCCACACTGCTCCAATTTGTGCAGCAGTCTTCCATGTGCAACAGAATCCAAAGCTTTTCTAAAATCCAAGTATATAATATCAAAGTTATTCCCTGCATCCAGTTCTTTTGTGACTGCATCATAGTATCCAATCAAATTGGTCAGGCAAGAGTTCCCCTTAAAAACCATGCTGTGTCCGAGCTATAACTGAAGTCTTGTCTAGATGATCCTGCAGTGCTTCTTTAACCAGTGCCTCCATTAATTTTCCGTGAACAGAAGTTAAACTCACAGATCTGTAATTACTTGTGTCAGCCTTTGATCCTCCTTTGTGAATTGGGGTCATATTTGCACGTCTGCAGTCCATGGGTACCTCCCCTGAGTTCAAGGAATCTCTCATAATTATGGCTAAGGGTTGGCTTACTTCCTTTGCTTCCTATCCTTTGATATAACTGGATAGATCCCATCCACCCCAGATGCCTTTCTTGTGTTTATCTTCAACAATTTCTCATCCACTTTACTCTCAGAGATTACAAGATTCTCTAGCTTACTGCCAGAGTTGATACACCTCTGGCATTCCCCTCGCTGAATAACTCCTCATGTGTGAATGTCGATGCAAATATTCATTTTGTTTCTTAGGTACCTGAGCAGGCTCATCAACAGTTGACCCATCGATATCAAGTGGACCAATCTGATTCATCCCCTTCCTTCTAGAGTTTACATAAGTAAAGAACTCTTTGCTGTTTTTCTTTGCATCCCTTGCCAAAGATATCTCGTAATCTGCCTTCGCCTGCCTAACCTCCTTGGTAACTTGGTTACAGATCAACTTGTATCTATCATAGGCTTCTGTGTCACGTGTTAATTTGTATGTATGCTATGCATTTTTCTTCTCTGCCATATGTCTCATTAGTTCATCTGACATCCATTTAGGCCTAAACCTTGAACAATATTTCTTAGTTGCCTAGTTGCTTACAAGTTAAGTTCTTTGAATGCTTCCAATTTTGAATTTGCTGTTGGTAACATCATCAGTTGGTCCCACTGTATAGAATTTAAATACTGTCTCAGTCCACCGTAGTCGCCTTTACGAAAGCAATAACACTTCCCTTTACCCCTGATGGTAGTTACCTCTTTGAGTAAATCCTTCTTCAGCACACTGTGATCACTGCCACCTAGTGGTTCATTTATCTGCAGATTCTTAATGCATGAAGAATCACTGCTGATAATCAAATCAAGAGTATTACTCCATCTAGTTGCCTCCCGAACATGCTGGTGTAGGAAACAATCATCCAATAAATCCACTAAAGCCCTGCTAGTGTGTGAGTGACCAGCCCCCAAATTCCAGTCAATATCTGGGAAATTAAAATCTCCCATTATAAGACTCTCTGATTTACTGGCCCACTCTATTTCCCTGTACAGTTTCTTATTATACTCATCAGAGTCATTAGGCCTATAGCACACTCCTACTCTCAATTTTGATCTCCCAATGCTTATGTCACACCAAACTGACTCGACACTGCACTGTCCAGTGATGTCGACTGGCTTCATTTCCTTCGATTTTATTTATTTCTTAACTATTAGCATAACCCCTCCTCCCTTCCTAACCCTGTCTATCCTTTCTGTAGACATTGTCAGCGCGAGTAGCACAGTGGTATCATCACCGTCCTCTCCACACCTGGTGGAAAAGGTCTGGGTTCGAATCCCGTCGATGACGCGAGGAACTTTAATGGACTTTTTTCACTCCGTGGCTGAGTTAGTTAGTCTCAGGCGTAGATAGCAAGGTTTTTCTCCCTAGTAACTGGGGTTTTTTGTCCAGCAAAACAGGCAAATCAACCATAAAACATACGCAATTTACAGTCACAAATACGGGTTAATGTATTTAATTACGGGTAACCCTAAAATAATAATAATAATTTGATTTTTTTTTTTCTGTAGACATTGTATTCCCCAAATTCCAGTTCTGCATTGCTTATATCTGTGTGACACCACGTCTCTGAAATCCGAACAATATCTGCCTTTGATGTTTTGAGCAAAACCTCAAATTCATCAAATTTATTTACTAAACTCCTAGCATTGGTGTACACGCAAGTATACATGCACCTGTTTTTTTCTTAGCTACCCTAACACACCCCATGTGTTTACTTGTACCCCAATGATTCCCAGCAGTCTCTGAAATATCCTGCATCTTATTTTCCATGCTGCTGCTCATTCCATTAGAAGCAGTGCAAGAATCACTTTCACCTCTGCCTGTGGCTACTGTTAATCGATTAGTCTTTGTATCCCCCCAATCTAGCAGTTTTCCGACCCACCCAACACTGCTTCGATAGCATCAGCAAACATTCTTGCACCCTTTCTATTTAAGTGTATCCCATCCCTGTAGAAGCAGTCTCTCCTGTTAACAAGTACAGACCAGGCTGAAAAAAAATGCTACCCCTTGAGCCTTGCACAATCTTTCCAGGGCTGAATTGATCGACAGGGCTATCATCATATACTCCCTCCTATCGTGTCTGGGCAGAATTGCAGGTGTACCTAATAAAGTGGCAGCACAGTGTAGCTAGGTGGTAAATGGCTCTCATCAACCGGTTCAGTACCACCTTGGAAGTGGTATTGAACCGGTTGATACCACTTGGATGCTTGAAGTGGTGAAATCCATGTTTAGTTTCGATAGTAAAATTTCAGGCATCCCTTCCCCATACTTTTCCTTCAACCCATGCACGGTTCTAAGTACTTTAGGTTTTGATAACTTTCGTGGTTGGGATTTCATAAAAAAAAAAAAAAAAAAAAATATATATATATATATATATATATATATATGTTTATTTATTTATTAATGCAATTGTCATAAAGGGTGGGAGAGCCAGAGAATATGATTTTATTGCTAGCAATATGTACAAAATAACGGTATTTTGTACATATTGCTAGCAATTATATTTTGAAAACTGGTCCATCCTGCCACAATAATAGCAGATTTATAGAAAATGAGCTTCAAATGAAGGCAAGGGAGGAAGAGTTGGTTTATATAAAAAACATTTTATAAATTAAATTAATACGTAAAAATGTGTTAAAAGAGAGAAAACCATAAATAATAATAATACAATACAATACAATACAATTTTATTTATCAAGAGAATTCGTTTACAATAAATGAACTTGTTAAGAAAAGTAGATTTCTTGACAACAAGTTGTAATTCTTCCTTTACAGGTTTTGTACAAATTTTTTATCTTACAGAAAAGACTATGAAGTCACTACACATAGTATATTCCACACTGTAAACAGAGGTAGTTTATCTGCATATCAATTCTAATCTACTGTCATTGAGTATCAAGAATTTTCTTATTAGGAATTTTAATTTGGAGATGGGATAACTTCTCCTGAGCCTGAAATCAATGCTAGCCAACAAGTTGTTTATTACATTCATTGTGTGCCTATCTCCAAATCTATTTAGTATCCTAGGGTGAGGCAAAGTAATTGCTTTTGGGTTCCTTAAATTATGTGCGACATTTCTTTGCAGATTCGACTCTTCAAAAATAGTGTTATGATTTTTTAAGAATAGATTTAACTTCAGTTTTTGAACTGGATACAATATTTTATGTTTCAACAAAAATTGCCTTCTCTTATTCAGGTCATTCCAAGAGTTTGTCCCCATTAAAAGTTTCAGAATCCTATTCATTAAGTTGTCTAATGCCCTTATTTCTGTTTTATTTGCTCGTGCCCATATATTTACTAAATAATTGAGTTGGGAGTCCACTAATGCATAATATAAGGTTACTTTTGTTCTAAGATTTAACTTATTCTTAATGTAGTAGAAAAAGTACACATAAAATCTCATTTTTTTGTACAAGTTTGTTATATGCATTATCCAACTTAGACTGTAGTCGATCCATAACCCAAGGTAACAATGATTTGAGACTTCTTCCACAGGTAGACATTCGCAATTCTGGAAATTCTGTTCATGTAGGCAATCATGTTTGTGCAATTTGATAGAGGGTTGAATGTCCAAGGTTTGATGAGGAGGCCTTATTACGAAAAATTTAGTTTTTTCAAAGCTGGGTGCTAATTTATTATCGTGCAGCCAAGATTGTAAATGTATTGCATCCTGTTGTAAATCATTCGCCATTTTTGTTAGGTCCTTTCCTATTGTATATAAGATTATATCATCTGCATAAATTTTTATAAAGGAGTTCTTAATTACTTCGAATATGTCATTTATATAGATGTTGAACATGATTGGCCCAGCATGAGTGCCCTGAGGTACTCCTCTCTTTACATTATAAGATTTCCCCTTTGTATTTTCTACTTCTACTGTTATTTTTCTCTTGGTTAAATAATTTGCTAGTAGTTGATTGAGTCTTCCCCTTATACCATATTTCAGTAATTTCTGTTGCAATATTGGGATATCAATTAGGTCATATGCTTTGGTCAAATCTATAAATAAAATCAATATGAAGTTATTGTTGTTTAAATGTAAGTTTAGAGAGTCTATTAAGTTATATAAATAATAATAATAATAATAATAATCTGTCAAGGTCAATGATTTACTTGAAGATTAATTTGAAAATTACATTGTTTTTTCAAAAATAGTTTTACCGATTTTAATGAAATTTTATATTTAGTTCTTATGTCATATAATTTGTTTGTTTTGTTGTCACAATGAAATGGAATTGAAAATGTTCTTTATTAGTTTTTTCTTTAGATGGGGCCCCCAAATTGCATTTGGCCTTTGGCCTCATGAAGGTATAGATGGGGCCCCCAAATTCTATTTTGCCTTGGTCCTCCAGGAAGGTATAAACCTTCGAAGCAGACACTGAAGCAGACAAAATCATTATTTTACATCACTAGTATTTTGGCACAATCAGAATTTGCAAGCCAGTGTAGATGTCAATCTCTTAAAATACTCAAAGGTCATCTGGATAGTACTTTCGGGTAAGGGAAGCGCATAGGATGATAGGTTTAATTTCCTTTTTATTTTATTTTTATTTATTTATTAATTATTATTATTTAGTTATTTTATTTATTTATTTTTTTTTTTTTGTTTTTATCATTGTTTTGTTCAGATTTTTTTTTTTTTTTTTTTTTTTTTTTGGCTGTTGCAGCATAAGCCATAGGCTTTCTTGCACCATGCGGCCGTTACTAATACTAAATACTAAATATAGTGAATAAACCTGAAAGTATAATCTGCGTGGTAAAACAGTTCATAAGATGAATGGCATACAGCATTATGACAGAGATCGATATCACACTTACCTATAGAAATTAATTTAAACAGCTATTTTGAATAATGTATACAGGTCAGGCTGCCGCACTTTAGGAAGGATGTAGATCTACTAGAAAAAGGAAAAGGGCCTCCGTAGCCGAATGGTGAGGACCGGAAGTATAGTAGCACACGCTCTTTGAGTAGACCGGGGTTCAAGCCCCTGACTGATAAACACGGTCGATCTGCCAATCCGCACTCGACCAGCGTGGAAGATTATGGTCCGTTCCCCTCAACATGGCAGATTACGAGAAATCTTTGGCAAAGGATGCAAAGAAAAACAGCAAAGAGTTCTTTACTTATGTAAACTCTAGAAGGAAGGGGATGAATCAGATTGGTCCACTTGATATCGATGGGTCAACTGTTGATGACCCTGCTCGGGTAGCTAACAAACTAAATGAATATTTTGCATCGACATTCACACATGAGGAGTTATTCAGCGAGGGGAATGCCAGAGGTGTATTCAACTCTGGCAGTAAGCTAGATAATCTTGTGATAACTGAGAGTAAAGTGGAGGAGAAATTGTTGAAGATAAACACATGATAGAAAATGAAGTACTGAAGGCCACTAATGAAATAAATATGCGAGCTAATCTTCTAGACAAAATAATACAAACCTTTTCCACAATAACTCCAAATAAAACAAATTATGTACAAGAGCCAGAAGTTCAGGCCCCTGCTGATAGAAAAGTGTAAAATGGGGACCTCCTGCTACAGGGATCCCCTTCTGTTAGATCTTATGTTGATGTATCCCGAAATAGACCCATACTGAAGAAAAAAATAGCTAAACCTAGTGAGAATGTAATGTTACTTAGAGCGTTAGAGAACAGCAATTTTAAAACCAGCGCTGATGTAAAAACCTTGGCAACCAATACTTTGAAAACAGAATTTAAAACAGTTAAAATAAAATCAATCAAATTAGCACGCAACAAAAGCATAATTTTGGAAACGGCCTCTAAGTCGGACTTAAATAGTATCTCAACATCTGATTCCTTGTCCTCTGCAGGAATCTCTATGGGAGTTCCTAAAAAAAGTAACCCATAATAATCCATAATTATCTACGATGTGCCCAAGAATCCAAGTAAGGAGGACATAATAGAACTGTACAATAAAAATCTAGCTGATTATGACTTTACAATGGAGGAGCTTAAGAAAGAAACCTCGTTCAGATTCACAACTAAGTCAAAGTCCTTGTCATTGGTACACTGGGTAATCAGTTTCTCCCAAAAAATTTACAGGTGTATTTCGTCAATAGACAGAATATTTCTTGCTTGCAGCTCAAATAGGCATAGGCCGTTTACAATGGTTACTAAGTGTGCTTTTTGTGCTTGAGATATGGGCACACAACATACTGTACCCATAACTCCCCATCCTGTGGACATTGCGCCTGTAGTGGTCATGTGCATGCAGAATGCCCTCATAAGGATGAGCCTGCCGGCTGCATAAGTTGCAAGAGGCGTAAAAGAGACTTTCGGCACTCCATCCGCGATCCTAATTGTCCTGAATATAAAAGAGCTCTAGAGATTGCACGATTAAGGACCGCTGACGAATGAAGCAATTTGAGACTACAAATTCCCAGAAATTTTGCGTATCATAGATCTTGTAAGACAACGGACGAACTATGGATACATTGTCTTTTACCAGTTCTTCATCTGCAGATTAATCAGTGTCTGAACTTAGCCTGCTTCAACTGAATGCTCAGCGGTCACGATTGGTGGCCGATGAAGTTCGAAATGTAACCGACGAAATTAATTACGATATTATAGCCTTACAAGAACCATATCATTTCCGCGGCAAAATAACCGGATACCCTATCTCTTTTAGGGTTAGTCAGCCGGAACATGCTGAACCACGTACGGCCTTCGTCATAGTTAATTCTAAATTGGACGTAGTCAAGATAATTAGTCTTACTAATCAACATGCTGTCTGCATAAGTGTGTCTACTCCTCATGGCTCTTACTTTCTAGTTTCACTATACTTGGTGGGCAGTATAGTTTCACTATACTGCCCACCAAGGGGCAGTATAGTTTCACTATACTGCCCACCAACTTCCGACATTACACTTCATCTTGCCTACCTCGATCAAATTATTTCTTTGGTAGGTACTGCCAAACTTATTATAATGTCAGACGTTAACGCCAAATCCAGTCTATGGCACTCCGACCATACTGATAACAAGGGTTCACTCATAGAAGACTCTCCTTTCACATGAGCTGACGGTTCTAAATATACCCGGCTCACCTTATACCTTCAGCTCTCTAAATGGTGAATCAAATATAGACATCACTGCTACTTCTTAGACCGTTTCTTCAATCATTAATGACTGGACAGTAAATACTAACATTTGCTCAAGTGACCATCGTGCGATCACCTTCTCCGTGACTTGCTCTGCACAATCATATAATTCTCCATTACAGGACCTTAGATTTTCTTTGCGACGCATAATGTGGAACCGGTTTAATGACAATCAACACTGATTTCCCAATTGAAACCATAAACTTCATCCATCACTTTACAGCTTCTGAATTAGCTTCCTATGTTAATGATGCTCTCAGCCACGCCTGTTATAAAGCAGCCAAAAAGAAAATTCAGTCTTCCCATCCCACTCCATGGTGGAACCGAGAACTTTCTCTGCTTCGTCAGCAAGTGCATCGGGCTAGGTGTACTTACCAACGACATCGCAGGAACTGGCCACCTCCCGACGTCGAAAGTCTTAAAACAGAATATCAGGCTGTCAAAACCATCACTACCTGTAAAATAAAATCTTGGCAGAACTTGATTACGTAAGGTTTATCGCCTTACGAGGAACAAATCCTATTCCCCTACTGTTTATTGGTCGGTACCCGCAAACGGCACCGAAAAACTCTCACTTGGAAGGACACCATCAACACCATCTTGGACAATCTGCTTCCTTCTGATCGCCCAGAGGATGACTTGACTACTCATCAACAAATAAGTCAGCTCAATAACTCCTACACTACTACTTCTGAATCTCAGCCATTTACGCAGCTGGAGGACACAACTTTTAGGACACAACTGTCCTAAAAATTACCAACTCTGGTTGTCCGGGCCTCGACCTTCATGAGGGCATCTTTATCAAACAATTCCACAAGCTACGTCCAACGGTTCTTCCGACTCTATTCAACAAATGTCTGAATGAAAGCACATTCCCTGTTATCTGGAAGACAGCTCTTCTTAAACTAATTCCTAAACCTTCTAACACCCAAAGTGGCAATTCCTTCTGTCCTATTGCTCTGTTATCGCATTTGGTCAAAACACTTGAAAGACTGATTGCTATAAGACTCACTTCACTGTTCACGAACACCTCTTTTGTATCAGATGATCAATATGGTTTCCGAACTGGACGAGGAACTGAAGAAGCAGTCGTTGAATTCCTTTCTCGAGTTAACTCTGAAAATTCTAAATACGTTCTTGCTATTTTTGTTGATTTTTCTGTCGCGTTTGATCTGTTATGGTGGTCTAGTTTGTTTGCTCGCTTACGTGCTGCCGATTGTCCTCTTCCTCTCTATAACCTTTTAAGAAGTTATTTTGAAAACCGTACAGTTTCTGTTATTTCTGGATCTAACTCCATCTTCCGTTCTATCACTAGGGGCTACCCCCAAGGCTCTGCTCTTGGACCACTTGTCTGGAACATAGTTCATGACGATTGGCTGCTTAAAACTATTCCTTATACTTCCAAACTGACATATGCAGATGATCTCACCCTGCTGATCCAGGGCAATTCCCGTGCCTCCCTTGAAAGTACTGCCAACTTAGTCATGTCAGATCTCTCTGAATGGTCCACCACAAATAAATTATCCATATCCTCATCGAAAACTGAAATGATGCTGGTTAAGGGTTCGCTTAATATTTCACGGCCACCTGTTGTAAAACTTCAAAACAAATTACTTTCCATGGTTTCTTCTCTAAAATTTCTTGGTCTGATCATTCATAGTAAACTTACGTTTACTAAACACTTGGAAGATCTCTCAGAGAAAGTCAAAAAACTTACCTTCTCACTTCTGCGTCTCTCTAAACAATCTTAGGGTCTCAATTTTCGTTCTCTACGGTTACATTACAAAGCTGTGTTTCTACCAATTTATTCCTATTGTGCGGCCGCCTGGTTCTGGCACGTTAAGAAGGTTTCAGTACAGACTAAACTTCACAGCATTCAACGTAAAATGCTTTTAGCAATGTGCAGGGCCTGTAGGACTGTATCTACTCCTGCTTTGCAGGTCCTTAACGGCTGTTTGCATCTCAATCTCTTTCTTATGTACCGAGGCCTGTGTTTCTACAGGCCTCAGGACATAAGAAAGGTGTCCCTGTCACCTTTCTTGGCATTACTATCGATGTCACTGTGGATCCCAAGGCAGAGAAAAGACGCTGTTGGAATATTTTGATGCAGAGCTGGCAAGACAGATGGTCCGCTACCTCTAAGGGTCTTGTTACTTTAAAGTTCATCCCTAACGTCACCTTTGCCACATTAGAGTCCACTCAGAAATGGTTTCATGCTGGTCTGTACACTCTCTACTTACTCTCTGGTCATGGCTCCCTTAATGCGAAACTTGCAACTTTCAGCCTTGCTGAATCACCTCTCTGTTCTTGTGGTGACCCAGAAGACTGGGAACATATTTTTTACCGCTGCCATCAATACCTAGATCTACGACAGAACCTTCTTCTCTCCACCAGTATCACTGTCCCCGGAAATGAGCCGGACTTCCTGAGCACCAGAGAAAATTTCCAGCCCCTGCAAGAATTTGCTCGTCATGCTTTTGATCGCTGGAGACGCCTTCTCACTCAACTACGGAATACCTACTAGCTTTCTAGTGGAGACCCCTGCTGGCACTGGGTTTTGGCCAGTGCGGGATCAGATATACAGTATATATATACTTTTTTCTTTTCTCTTTTTATTTTTTTTAGTTTTATATTTTATTTATTTAATTTTATTTTTCTAATTTTTATTTATTTATTATTATTATTTTTTTTCTTTGCCCTGATATTAGGGCAGTAAGAGCTGGTAAAGCAGAGCGTTTGGAGGGCGGTCGCGTTACATGCGTAGTTGTGGTCTACCTCCCCATGGTGTAGACGGACACTGGGCAGGCTTTCCAGGTGATCGCCTGCCTGGTGACAAAACGGCCAGAAACATTAGCATTAGCATTAGCATTAGTAGAGGCATTTGATGCAAGAAAGCAAGCTTATGCAGCATCAGCCAAAAAAAAAAAAAAAAAACCCCACTTCCACTTCACCCCTCTGTTCGTTCAAAATACCTGTCCAGCTGAGCCTTAAACTTATTTAGGCTATCAACTTCCACTACAAGGGATGGAAGTCTGTTCCACCAACCAACCACCCGCTGGCTAAAGGCAAATTTCCGCACGTCTATCCTACATCTGTCTTTCCTCAGTTTGAATTTATGCCCTCTCAGGTGATTATTCTGAGCTAGAGGAAGAATCCCATCAGCATTGAGCATGCTCAAACCATTCAAGGCTTTATACACCTCTATCAGATCACCTCGCTGGTGCCTAGCATTAGCATTAGCATTAGTAGAGGCATTATTTGATGCAAGAAAGCAAGCTTATGCAGCATCAGCCAAAAAAAAAAAAAAAAAAAACCCACTTCCACTTCACCCCTCTGTTCGTTCAAAATACCTGTCCAGCTGAGCCTTAAACTTATTTAGGCTATCAACCTCCACCACAAGGGATGGAAGTCTGTTCCACCAACCAACCACCCGCTGGCTAAAGGCAAATTTCCGCACGTCTATCCTACATCTGTCTTTCCTCAGTTTGAATTTATGCCCTCTCAGGTGATTATTCTGAGCTAGAGGAAGAATCCCATCAGCATTGAGCATGCTCAAACCATTCAAGGCTTTATACACCTCTATCAGATCACCTCGCTGGTGCCTAGCATTAGCATTAGCATTAGTAGAGGCATTATTTGATGCAAGAAAGCAAGCTTATGCAGCATCAGCCAAAAAAAAAAAAAAAAAAAAACCCACTTCCACTTCACCCCTCTGTTCGTTCAAAATACCTGTCCAGCTGAGCCTTAAACTTATTTAGGCTATCAACCTCCACCACAAGGGATGGAAGTCTGTTCCACCAACCAACCACCCGCTGGCTAAAGGCAAATTTCCGCACGTCTATCCTACATCTGTCTTTCCTCAATTTGAATTTATGCCCTCTCTGGTGATTTTTCTGAGCTAGAGCAAGAATCCCATAAGCATTGAGCATGCTTAAACCATTCAAGGTTTTATACACCTCTATCAGATCACCTCGCTGGTGCCTAGTCTCCAGACACTGTAATTTGCAAAATTTAAACCTTTCTTCGTAAGAGAAACCCTTTGTCCCATTCACTAATCTTGTTACCCTTCTCTGTACTCGTTCCAGCAGCTTTACATCTCCATCCTTCTTGAAATGAGGCACCCAGACCTGAATACAGTACGCAAGGTGTGGCCTGACAATGGCCTTATACAAGGGAATAATCACCTCCTTATACCTGCTAGAAAATTACTGTATATCATTGACAAGACACCATGAGCTACTCTTGCACCCGTCTGCACTGCTCAGAGAACTTCATATCTGCCTGCACAACCACCACCAAGTCCCTTTCATTCTCGACCACTGTCAGTGTAGTACCACAGAGTTGATACGTTGCTCTGGGGTTGCTGTTTCCCATGTGTAGTACTTTACATTTGTCAATGTTAAACTTCATTTGCCACCTCTCAGCCCATCTGCTCAACCTTTCCAGTTCCTGTTGCAGCAGCATAGTGTCAGTAGTGTCCTTGACAACCCTGCCAACCTTTGTATCGTCTGCAAACTTGGACATTAAGCTTGATATACCATCATCAATATCATTTATAAATACAGAAAACAATAATGGACCCAACACTGAGCCCTGAGGGACTCCACTAATAACATTAGTCCACGATGAGCAGTGTCCATTGATTACCACGCTCTGTCTTCTCCCCCTCAACCACCCTTTTTTCCAAAACAGCAATTTGCCTCCAATGTCACACTGCTCCAATTTGTGTAGCAGTCTCCCATGTGCAACAGTGTCAAAAGCCTTTCTAAGATCCAAGTATATAATATCAAAGTTATTCCCTGCATCCAGTTCTTTTGTGACTGCGTCATAGGATCCAATCAAGTTGGTCAGGCAAGACTTCCCCTTAACAAAACCATGCTGTGTCTGAGCTATAACTGAAGTCTTGTCTAAATGATCCTGCAGTGCTTCTTTAACCAGTGCCTCCATTAATTTTCCTGAAACAGAAGTTAAGCTCACAGGTCTATAATTACTTGTGTCAGCCTTTGATCCTCATTTGTGAATTGGGGTCACATTTGCACATTTCCAGTCTATGGGTACCTCCCCTGAGTCCAAGGAAGCTCTCATAATTATGGCTAAGGGTTTGCTTACTTCCTTTGCTGCCTCCTTTAATATAACTGGATAGATCCCATCCACCCCGGGTGCCTTTCTTGTGTTTATCTTCAACAGTATCTCCTCCACTTTACTCCCAGTTATTTCAAGATTCTGTAGCTTATTGCTAGAGTTGAATACACCTCTGGCATTCTCCTTGATGAATAACTCCTCATGTGTGAATGTCGATGCAAAATATTCATTTAGTTTGTTAGCTACCTGAGCAGGATCATCAACAGTTGACCCATCGATATCAAGTGGACCACTCTGATTCATCCCCTTCCTTCTAGAGTTTCCATAAGTAAAGAACTCTTTGCTGTTTTTCTTTGCATCCCTTGCCAAAGATTTCTCGTAATCTGCCTTCGCCTGCCTAACCTCCTTTGTAACTTGGTTACAGATCAACTTGTATCTATCACAGGCTTCTGTGTCATGTTTTAATTTGTATGTATCCCATGCATGTTTCTTCTCTGCCATATGCCTCATTAGTTCATCTGACATCCATTTTGGCCTAAACCTTGAACAATATTTCTTAGTTGGTATGTAAAGCCTAGTAGCTTCCAAGATAAGCTCTTTGAATGCTTCCCATTTTGAATTTGCTGTTGGTAACATCATCAGTTGGTCCCACTGTATAGAATTTAAATACTGTCTCAGTCCACCGTAGTCACCTTTACGAAGGCAATAACCCTTCCCTTTACCCCTAATGGTAGTTACCTCTTGGAGTAAATCCCACTTCAGCACACTGTGATCAATCCCACCTAGTGGTTCATTTATCTGCAGATTCCTAATGCATGAAGAATCACTGCTGATAATCAAATCAAGAGTATTCCTCCCTCTAGTTGCCTCCCGAACATGCTGATGTAGAAAACAATCATCCAACAAATCCACAAAAGCCCTGCTAGTGTGTGAGTGACCAGCCCCCAAATTCCAGTCAATATCTGGGAAATTAAAATCTCCCATCATTATAAGACTCTCTGATTTACTGGCCCACTCTATTTCCCTGTACAGTTCCTTATTATACTCATCAGAGTCATTAGGCCTATAGCACACTCCTACTCTCAATTTTGATCTCCCAATGCTTATGTCACACCAAACTGACTCAACACTGCACTGTCCAGCCATTTCGACTGGCTTCAGTTCCTTGGTTTTTATGTGTTTCTTAACTAATAGCATAACCCCTCCCCCCTTCCTATCCTGTCTATCCTTTCTGTAGACGTTGTACTCCCCAAATTGCAGTTCTGCATCCCTTATACTTTGTATCTGTGTGACACCACGTCTCTGATATCCCAACAATATCTGCCTCTGATGTTTTGAGCAATACCTCAAATGCATCAAATTTATTTACTAAACTCCGAGCATTGGTGTACACCCAAGTATACCTGCACCTGTTTCTATTCTTAGCTACCCTAACACAACCCATGTGTTTACTTGTACCGCAATGGCTCCCAGCAGTCTCTGAAATATTATGCATCTTGTTTTTCAGGCTTCTGCTCATTCCAATAGAAGCAGTGCAAGAATCTCTTTCACCTCTGCCAGTGGCTACTGTCAATCTATTGGTCTTTGTCTCCCCCCAAGCTAGCAGTTTTCCGACCCACCTAACACTGCCTCGATAGCATCAGCAAATATTCTTGCACCCTTTCTATTTAAGTGTATCCCATCCCTGTAGAAACAATCTCTCCTGTTAACAAGTAGAGTCCAGGCTGAAAAAAATTCTACCCCTTGAGCCTTGCACAATCTTTCCAGGGCCGAATTGACCGACAAGGCTCTCATCATATACTCCCTCCTATCGTGTCTGAGCAGAATTGCAGACACTTTCAAATTCAACCCTACTTCACGGCTTTTGTTCAACAGTGACCTGTACTTGTTAAGTAATTCTGCCGGTCTCCTGTTCTTAATATCATTAGTATCATCACCTTTTGTGCCCTTAAAAGATGATATTCGCTGTACAACGTCATCAATCTTTGCCCCTGGCAGACATACCCTGGTCCTGTTCCACCTATCCTAAACAACAAAACAGCACAACAACAACATACACACACTGCACGAACATAATTTTACACACATTTCTGGCCTTTTACAGTGCTTCTGTAATCATCACAGTGTACGAAGGCGGAGATGAATTGACGTTCAGGTGCCGTTCTACACATGTCTACATCAGATACTATACATGTCTACATGAAGATAAACAGAAGAAAGGCACCTGGGGTTGATGGGGTCTATCCAGTTATATTAAAGGAGGCAGCAGAGGAAGTAAGCAAACCCTTAGCCATAATTATGAGAGTTTCCTTGGACTCAGGGGAGGTATCCATAGACTGTAGATGTGCAAATGTGACCCCAGTTCACAAAAGAGGATCAAAGGCTGACACAAGTAATTATAGACCTGTGAGTTTAACTTCTGTTCCAGGAAAATTAATGGAGGCACTTGGTAAAGAAGCACTACAATATGATCTAAACAAGACTTCAGTTATAGCTGGGACACAGCATGGTTTTGTTAAGGGGCAGTATTGCCTGACTTCCATCCCTTGGAAGTTGATAGCCTAAGTAAATTTAAGGCTCAGCTGGACAGGTATTTCGATCGAATGGAGAGGTGAAGTGGAAGTGTTTTTTTTTTTTTTTTTTTGGCTGATGCTGCATAAGCTTGCTTTTTTGCATCATATGCCTGTACTAATACTAATGCTAATGTTAATGAATTGTTAAGGAGGCTTCCAACGTGCAGTAGATTGACAATGGCTGCAGTTTTCGCTCTGCAGGAACGGATGCAGGAAACGGCAACCAGACTTGTGAAGGGAACAAAAGGGTGCTCTCCAGATTAGGCACTTGCGGGGAGATCTGATTGAGGTGTTTAAAGCCATGAACGCATTGAGTAAGCTGAATTTTAATGGTATTCTTCCACTTACAGAGACTACGGGCGGGATGGCGGGATATAAATTGAAGTTAATGAATGGTGGTGTATCTGTGCTTCATAGATACGAGGAAGTTTGCTTTTAGACAGCAGGTTGTTAATTGTTGGAACAGGCGTTCCATCTGTCGTGGAAGTGGATTGGGTTAATAATTTCAAGGAAGAAATAGATAATTACTTCGAGGGTACGGATGGGAGAACTCTGTTGGATTTTTTTTTTCTTTTGGCAGATACTATATGAGTTTGCTTTCTTGAAAACTTTGCCTTTACTACCACTACTATGGGCTGAGATGGGCTGAGAGGTGGCAAATGAAGTTTAACATTGACAAATGTAAAGTACTACACATGGGAAACAGCAACCCCAGAGCAACGTATCAACTCTGTGGTACTACACTGACAAGGTATAAGGTAAGGTATAAGGTATGTTCGTGTCAGACGGCACCTGGGATTTCTCCCATCTCCGCGTGTGTTTCACTGTATCGAGGACAGTACACTGTCAAGCCAGAGACTTGAAAGTGTGTGGGTCGTGTCTGTGCAGTGTGATATGTTGTGCCCATTGTTTATCCGGCTAATTGGCCGCCAGGCCCCTAGTGGGGCCCGACGTTGCCCATACCCTGCCACGTGGAGGCTAGCCGGGTGTATCCAGTATCACAACAATTTGCTCTGGCAGGTCCTGCCACCTAGTTTCCTGGGATTTCAGTGGCTAGGGCCTATTTAAAAAAAAAAAAAAAAATTTTATGCATTTGACATTAATGCTTAATGGGATTGCTGTTAGGAAATCGCTGGTTAGGGTTGAACACTAAAGCGATGTGTTAAAGGCCAAATAGGTCGGGCAAAATTTTGATGTTATTAAATTTAGACATGTAACGCTAGATAAAAGCTGATAGTGTTAGATATCTTAGAGATTTGCACAAAACCGGTAGAATTTAGACGTTGGTTATAATTTGGCGGCATTGTTAAGGGGTGTACTAGGTCGATTTAGTGAGAGAGAGAGAGAGAGAGAGAGAGAGAGAGAGAGGGGGGCAGATTGAAGACTGGGGAGGAAACAGATAGAAGAATAGGGACGGATAGAGTAGACATCCCCAAAGAGGTCAGTGGAGACGAGCCCCACCAGGCGAAATATGGGGGGTAGGCAGGGAGGAGAGGAGACAGAGATCCGTCTCCTCCATTCCCTGCCTGGGGATGGGGTTTTAAAGGGAACCAGGTTAGAGTACCCAGTTCGGATCGCCAATGGCGTGTTGGCAGCAAAGCCGCAGAATGTCTTCGTCGGTGTCATGTCCAAGGAGTGTCGAATCCGGTATGAAGGTCCAGCTGCCCATCCCGCTCTGGGGGTGGGATATGTTAGCTGGCAGTGGGGAACCTACCAGGTGAAGGGGGGGGACACACACATTTACTTCATTCGTAATGTGCATTCTCACTCTACTTGCATTCTTTTTTTTTTTTTTTTTTATACTTTTTTCTTATTTTATAATTTTTTATTTTTTATTTTTTTTTTATACTTTTTTCTTATTTTATAATTTTTTTTTTATTTTTTTTTATTTTTTTTTATTTTTTTATACTTTTTTCTTATTTTATAATTTTTTTTTTTTTTTTTTATATATATATATATATATACAGGCATACCTCGATTAACGAATAGGATGCGTTCCACGAAATTACTTCGTTAACCGAAACTTCGTTTTCAGAGGTAAAAATACTATGGCCAGAATAGGGATACGTTCCTACGTAAAGAAAATGAAAACTTTTTTTCGAACAAAGAAAAGTTTTATTAAATAAACAGTCAACTTACATACAAAGTGAAATCACATTTTAAAATATGAGGTTAAAGTTGATTGTTTATGCTTTTTTTCTCTTTCATTTAACAATTGCCTATACGGAGTTATTGAATTTAACACTGATCGCTTAACTATAACACTTCTTCCTAAATCAGGATCATTTTCACTAAAAAAATTTAAAACGTTTTCAATGTCATTTAAGCACCTTTTTAAATCTTTGGTTGTTAACACTTTTTCGGCAGGAACTTCTTTAACTTCGCCTTCATTATCTTTGTCTTCGTTGCTAACAAGGTTTTCTAAATCTTCCACTGAAAAACCATCATCTTCTGCATTCAATAAATTTCTAACATCCTCTTCATCGACATTTTCGAAACCTATTGATTGAGCCATCTGGATAACTTCATTTCTAATTTCTTGGATGTTATTTTCTTCTTCTAGTACAACTTCTTACCATATTTTGCGCCAAACTCCATTTAAGCATTTCTTAGTGACTTCTTTCCAAGAACTATCAATGTTTTCAATTGCGTTTTTAATGGTGTAGTTTTTCCAAAAAGTTTTAACTGTCATTTCCTCTTTATCCTCTAGTTCAGGTAAATTGCTTAAAATTCGACGCAGATAATAAGCTTTAAATGATGCTATTACTCCCTGATCCAATGGTTGAATCAGGAAAGTTGTGTTTGCTGGAAGAAACACAACTTTGACAGGAATGCATGTGTCCAACGTGTTAAGATCAGTAGGATGTCCCGGAGCATTGTCTAACAACAAAAGAGCTTTTTCTTCAAAGTTGTTTTTTTTGACAATACCGTTTTACTCCAGGACAAAAGTGGTTAACAAACCAATCAGTAAATAACTCCTTGGTAACCCACGCTTTTCTATTTGCTTTCCATATTACAGGTAAATTCATTTTTATGTTACCTTTTAACGCCCTCGGATTTTCTGAATGGTAAACTAATAACAATTTTAATTTATAATCGCCAGAGGCATTTGATCCAAAGAGTAACGTTAAACGGTCTTTGGCTGCTTTGAACCCAGCAGCTGATTTTTCTTCAATAGAAATGAAGCTTTTTGTTGGTAGCCGTTTCCAGAACAAACCGCTTTCGTCAACATTGAACACCAAATTTGGTGGAAAATTTTCACGTTCAATTATTTCCTTTAGTTTTTCTGGAAACTTATTTGCAGCTTCTCTTGTTAATTTTACACTATGAATCCTGGCCCGTTTTTTTAAATTTCTCGAACCAACCACGAGAAGCCCCAAAGGTTTCCGTAATTTCTTCAGTTTGTTTAGATTTCAGGTGATTAAACAAAAATAATGCTTTTTCTTGAATGACCATTTGACTTAAAGGCATATGACGTTGTGACATATCATCTATCCACAAACTTAACATTTTCTCCATTTTTTCTAAAATTGGATTCCTTAAGCGAGTTAATTTTGCCGCTGTAACATCTGTACAATTCTGAGCAGACTGTTTTATTTTTTCTGATTGACTTAGTATGGTTGTTAAAGTTGATTGCGCTAATCCTAAAGAATGTGCCACATCGGATTTTCTTTCGCCGCTTTCAACACGTCGTACGATATTTAGTTTAGTTTCCAAAGAAATTGCTTTTCTTTATGTTAAATGGGGCTTGAAATTGCGGACTTCGTTATATCGAGGCTTCGTTATCAGAGGTAACGTTAACCGAGGTATGCCTGTATATATATATATATATATATATATATTTTTTTTTTATTTATTTATTTATTTTTTATTATTTCACTCAACTCATTCATCTTTTTCTCACACACCAGGAGGGGATGCAATGATGGGTAGCGTAAATTTAAATACTAATTAAAACCAGGGTTAGTGTGTACTTAACTTAGCATTTGTGGTTTGTGTTCTTTTCTCTCACGCTTGCACTTTTATTCATTCTTCTAGCTCTCATCTCATTTATTCGACTCTTTCTTTCTGCACTGCACTCTCTGGGCACCGCAACTTACTGTTATTCTTCAGTTGTGGTGCAGGCCTAGCTGCAAGGTTTTTTTTTTTTTTTTTTTTTGCAGGCCAGGGGAGAATGCAGTGATAGTGTTTATGTGGTTTGTAAATGTTTGTTGGTACAATATATATAAAGTAATGTAAGTTATTTTTAACTTTGTATTCTTTTGGACAATTACATTTGCTCTTCTGCTCATTCCCATTCACTTTCTCTGCATGCATTCCCATCCCCCTCCCCTACACTGGTTTGGGGCCCCAGGTTCCTACACATGGCATGGTAGTCATGGGGAGTTTTGTTATGTCAAGTTTCTGTCAGGGTGCAGAATTCTGCTACCCTAACAGTTTTTAAGTCATAATCTGGGCGTGGTGGGAAACTTGGGCAATTTTACTATTGATTATTGTTTAATTGCTGGGGGGCTGAATTGCCATTCTTTGCATTGCTCTGCGCATTTCGAAAACTTTCTGTGTGAAAGATGTAAAAGCTTTATAATTTTGCTCTTCTATGATGAAGAGATGTTCTTCTCCCCTGGGAAGGGGACCAATCTGTGCTATTAGCTCTGTTCTGGGGATGTCATATATTATACATTCATAGAGAATGTGTGCCCAGTCTTCACTTTCGCCACAGGTGCAGTTTGGGCCATCGGTCAGGCCTAAGGAGGTTAGTTTCGCCTTTAGGGAGCCGTGCCCTGTCAATATAAATGATGTAAAAAGTCCAGGGGCATACCACTTAGGTGGCTTTGGGCTGACCATTGACACCAGTGGCAGAAACCGTTTGGTGACCAGACCTCTGGTTTCCTGCTCCCACTTTGTTTGCCATAGCTCGTGGAGCTTTGTGGCTATTCTTTTTCTTTCATCATTGAAGGTATTGGTTGTATCAAGGGCTATCCCCAGAAATTCTGTGGGTATGCCCTTTTTAAATCTATAATATAAGCCTCTTTTGGCTACTTCCAGGTAAAGTGGGAGAGTTCCGGCCAGCAACTGTAGTGCAGGTGTGCTTACTGTGCGACATGCTCTGGTAATAGTGAGTAGTATTGTCCTTTGTATCGATTCTAATTTATTCCTATTTCTTACTATGGCCGAGCGGATGAACCACGCACCGGCTCCATAGGTGATAACAGGTAGGAACATTGCACGGTATATGATTGCCAAGGTCTTTCTTTTGAGTCCCCAGTCTGCTCGACTGATCCTGGCAATCATACCTGCATAATTTCGCACTTTCTTCGCCAAGTAGATCAAATGGGGGTAAAAAGTTAATTTTGAATCAAAGACCACTCCAAGATATTTTAGTTCTGTTACCATTTTTATAGTGATTGTGTTAATTTTGATTTGTGGACGTCTTCTTATGTCCAAATTACCTTTTAGAAGTATTTGTTTGGTTTTTTCAGGCGATATTTTGAGCATGTGCATTTGTGCCCACTCCTGCAGCTGCAAGAGAGCGGCATTTGATCTTTGCTCTACAACCACTCGTGAGTTGCCTTTTACAAGGAAAATCATGTCATCTGCAAAGGCCAGGCTTTCCACGGGGCCCAGATCCAAGGCCAGAAATTCATCCAGAACAATGTTCCAAAAGAAAGGGCCAAGGATTGATCCCTGCGGGCAGCCTTTATTCACAGGGCGTGTCAATTCCTGGAACCTTGTGCGTACTGAGACACTTCTGTCTGTAAGGTAGCTGTTTATTACCTTATAGAGGTTTTGTGGGGCATTTGCCTGGCGAAGTCTCCTAAGGACACTAGGCCACCACAGTGAGTCAAATGCCCCAGCAAAGTCAATGGAGATTGCCAGCATATATTTCTCCTCTGTGTTTTTAACTGCTGTCAGTAGGTGGTGCATGGCATCCTCCGTAGAATTGCCCTGCTTAAAACCATACTGATTGTTGGAATGCAAGCCTGCTTCTGTGTAATATTGAGCTAATCTGCTGTATATTAATCTTTCGTATATTTTCCCTAGTACAGGGAGTAGGGCTATTGGTCTATATGATTTGGGATCAGTAGGGAGTTTTTCAGGGTTTTTCAGGATTAACCTTAACACAGCTTGTTTCCATATTTTTGGGAATATACCTTCTGTCATACAGTTATTATATAGTGCTATTAATTTATCTGGTGCTATTTCCGCTAATTTTTTGATAATCTCAACCTCTAAGAGGTCAAAACCTGGGCATTTATTGTTTTTGGTTTTAGATAGTGCTATTTCTAAGTCTTGTATAGTGAACAGAGGTTCAATATTGGCATTGTCATATTCAGTGTTTTCTTTTATAATGTCGAGTTGGGTGGGGGAATGATTTCCAGTTTCAGTCTGAATGATACTGTCTAGGATGTTATTTACAGAATCCACCCAACACAGGGTTGGGGTTCCATCTGGTTTGACAGTAGTTTCTAAGACATCTCCTCTTGGCAGCTTGTTGGTCACTATTCTGTAGACAACTCCCCAAGGGTTATTGTTTCCAGTAGTTCCCACCAAGTGCTTCCAGCATTCCTTTTTCTTATCTCTTATGAGGGCTGTATACTGATTCCTGAGAGTTTTATAAGAATCTCTCAGTGCATCCACCTCATTTTGTGACCAAGATGTTCTGGCTCTTTGAAAATGTCTCCGTGCCTGGTGTACCCTACTTCTGAGTATAGTCAGTTCGGGACACCACCAGGGAACTGTCTGCTTCCTCGGTTTTTTCTGTGGGATAGGCAGGGTTGCTGTTTTTGTTAAAATGTTTGTCATAGTCAGTGCTTGCTCGTCCGGGCTACAGTTACCTGATCTAGATCACTCATTTTCCTGTTTTTGCAGCTCAGCTGCTGTATGTTCTGCAAAAATCTGCCAGTTTGCCTTTTTAAGGTTATACCTTTTGATATCCAACAGAGAGTGTTGGGTTGTTTGTAATTGCCTGTTTAGTTTGAAGGAAATGGCTCTGTGATCTGATGTGGTCCAGGCTGGCTGGACACACCAGTCTGTGATTTTATAAGCTATTGAATTGGTGGCAAGAGTGATATCAATGTCACTCTCCCACATGGTACTGCTAAAAGTTGGGAGGTTATTTGGTTGGTTTAGCACTTGAAAGGGTGAGGTGGCTATATAGTCTGAAAGTATCTGGCCGTTGTGTGTGCCTGCTCTGTCTTCTGTACGGCTATGCCATAAGGCTGACCGGCAGTTGACATCAGCACACACTATGATATTTGCAGTAGGTAGCAAGTTTGTGACTACTTGTAGGTATTCAATAGTTGGATTTATATCTTCACCTGGTCTGGAATATAGCGAAATAATGTAAAACTGTCCTACAGCACTGGTAATATGGGCACACACTCCCACTGGGGAGCAAAGGTGACCCATCTTTGTGACTGTAAGGTCAGTATTTTTAACTACTATTGCTGTGGAAGGGACACCTGAGGTGTATTCTATTATTTTATAGTCTCTTGGGTATCCCTGAACTCTACCCATATGTGCGTAGGGCTCCTGGAGTACCAAGATATCTATATTATTTTCTTCCAATTTGAGTTTGATCTGATCTACAACGGCTCTTGCTCTTTGAGCATTCAATTGGACAAGATTTAGAGCCCTAGTCACATTTATGTTTTCAATCTGGCCCATAGTTGGTCCTAGATTGTATAAGTTTTGCCATTTTTTTTTATAACTGGGGCATTTATCATCCCTGATACTATGTGTATTGTCAGTCAGCCGTGCTGCCTTGCAAGTAGCACATTTTGGCTGCTGAGACTTATTTTTGCAATTTTTGTAATCGTGGCCAGTGACTGCACAGTGACCACAGACAGGTTCTTTCTGAGTGCAGTCTCTGGCAATGTGACCATATTTATGACAGTTAAAGCAACTTTGGATAGGGAAATGTTCTCTAAATCTATGACTGGTCCAGCCAGCATAGATTCTCTGTTGTCCCTGCAATACCTTCCAAATTTTTGGTGTAATTTCTGCAATTATGTTGAGTTGTCCATTCCTTTTGTTTTTTGTTGCTCTTTTCAGCAGGAATTCAGCAGCAAATTCATCTATTGTCATTTCATTGTTAAAGTTTTTGAAGTAGATATCCATCATGAATTCTTTTTCTATTACTGACACAGGTACATCAAAGATTAAAATATTAGGGTTTTTCCCTTTTGGTTTTTCAGGGAGCAAGCCCAGTTTTTCAATTTCAGGATGGTTTTCTATTTTTCTTAGATCTTCTTTGCTTGCTACCTCGATCAGGACTCCATTATTCCTAATTTTCCGCATGTTGTTTATCTTTATTTCTCTCAGATGAGGCCTCAGCTTTGTTACCACTGTGTCCTTAACTGCCTCACTGGTTTTATGGGTAGAGTCACTTTTTGCTTTCAGAATAACAATGTTGCTTTCCTTGTTTATATTAGGTTGCTTAGTAGCTATTTGTTTTGCTTTAGTTATGTCCTGTTTGCTATTAACCTTTGCACATTGGGCATAGGTTAGTGTGTTCATTGTTTTATAGTTGTTCTTCTCCTCAGTTGTAACCTCTAATTTTGATTTTAACACTTGGTTCTCTGTGTTTAATTCAATCAGGCGCTGCTCAAGCAGTGACCAACAGTTCACTATCTGCAGCCTAATTGCAGAAGTAATCCTGTTGGTTTGCTTGTGCATATATTCTTCTAGATACACTCTGGTTTCCTTTGCCTGTTTGATAGGGTCAGTCAAATTTGTTAGGTAGTCTAGTTTTAGTACTACATTGTACACACTGACTACACTGACAGTGGTAGAGAATGAAAGGGACTTGGGGGTGATTGTGCAGGCAGATATGAAGTTCTCTGAGCAGTGCAGACGGGCTGCAAGAGTAGCTCATGGAGTATTATCAATGATATACAGGAATTTTTCCAGCAGGGATAAGGAGGTGATTATTCCATTGTATAAGGCGATGGTCAGGGCACACCTTGCGTACTGTATACAGGTCTGGAGGCCTCATTTCAAGAAGGACGTAGAGCTGCTGGAACGAGTACAGAGAAGGGCAACAAGATTAGTGAATGGAACAAAGGTGTGCTCTTACGAAGAAAGGCTTAAGTTTTGCAAATTACAGTGTCTGGAGACTAGGCACCAGCGAGGTGATCTGATAGAGGTGTATAAAGCCTTGAATGGTTTAAGCATGCTCAATGCTGATGGGATTCTTCCTCTAGCTGAGAAAAATCACCTGACAGGGCATAAATTCAAATTGAGGAAAGACAGATGTAGGATAGACGTGCGGAAATTTGCCTTTAGTCGGCGGGTGGTTGGTTGGTGGAACAGACTTCCATCCCTTGTGGTGGAGGTTGATAGCCTAAATAAGTTTAAGGCTCAGCTGGACAGGTATTTTGAACGAACAGAGGGGTGAAGTGGAAGTGGGTTTTTTTTTTTTTTTTTTTGGCTGATGCTGCATAAGCTTGCTTTCTTGCATCAAATGCCTCTACTAATGCTAATGCTAATGCTAATGCTAGTTAGTAATCAAGTTACAAAGGAAGTTAGGCAAGCAAAGGCAGATTACGTGAAAATTTTAGCAAAGGATGCAAAGTTTTGTATTTATGTAAACATTACAAGGAAGGGGATGAATCAAATTGGACCACACGACACTGATGATTCGAGCAACCTGGGCATTTTTTCTGCTCAGGTTGCTGAAAAAATGAATGAGTATTCTGCATCTACATTCACACATGAGGAATTCTTTAGGGAAGTGGATGCCAGATGTTTATCAAACTGTAACAGGGAGCTATGTGATTTTGTAATAACTAAGAGGAAAGTGGAAGAGAAAAAATATAGGCACCTGGGATGGATCAGATCTATCCAATTATATTAATGGAGGCAGCAAAGGAAGTAAGCAAACCCTTAGCCATAATTATGAGGGCATCCTTGGATTCAGGGGAGGTCCCCACAGACTGGAGATGTGCAAATGTATCCCTAATAGAGAGTGGAGAGAGAATAGAGAAGACAGTGGTAATCAATGGACACTGCTCATCGTGGACTAATGTTATTAGTGGAGTCCCTCAGGGTTCAGTATTGGGTCCATTATTGTTTTCTGTATTTATAAATGATATTGATGATGGTATATCAAGCTTAATGTCCAAGTTTGCAAACGATACGAAGGTTGGCAGGGTTGTAAAGGACACTACTGACACAATGCTACTGCAACAGGATCTGGAAAGGTTGAGCAGATGGGCTGAGAGGTGGCAAATGAAGTTTAACATTGACAAATGTAAAGTACTACATATGGGAAACAGCAACCCCAGGAGCAACGTATCAACTCTGTGGTACTACACTGACAGTGGTAGAGAATGAAAGGGACCTGGGGGTGGTTGTGCAGGCAGATATGAAGTTTTCTGAGCAGTGCAGACGGGCTGCAAGAGTAGCTCATTGTGTATTGTCAATGGTATATAGGAATTTTTCTAGCAGGGACAAGGAGGCGATTATTCACTTGTATAAGGCAATGGTCAGGCCACACCTAGAGTACTGTATACAGGTCTCGAGGCCTCATTTCAAGAAGGGTGTAGAGATGCTGGAACGAGTACAGAGAAGGGCAACAAGATTGGTGAATGGAACAAAGGGGTGCACTTATGAAGAAAGGCTTAAGTTTTCCAAATTACAGTGTCTGGAGACTAGGCACCAGCGAGGTGATCTGATAGAGGTGTATAAAGCCTTGAATGGTTCGAGCATGCTCAATGCTGATGGGATTCTTTCTCTTGCTCAGAATAATCACCTGAGAGGACATATATTCAAATTGAGGAAAGACAGATGTAGGATAAACGTGAGGAAATTTGCCTTTAGCCAGTGGGTGGTTGGTTGGTGGAACAGACTTCCATCCCTTGTCGTGGAAGTTGATAGCCTAAATAAGTTTAAGGCTGAGCTGGACAGGTATTTCGAACAAACAGAGGGGTGAAGTGGAAGTGGTTATTTTTTATTTATTTATTTATTTTTTTTTTTGGCTGATGCTGCATAAGCTTGCTTTCTTGCATCAAATGCCTCTACTAATGCTAATGCTAATGCTACTAGCGGCCGCCGTATCCGAATGATCAAGCGCGTGAGTGCATTATTACGCGTGCCTTGAGTGACTTGGGTTCAAGCCCGTGACTGCCGAATATGGTGCTGTATCTTGTATTGTCCTGGAGTATAAACAGAAAATTTATTTTATTACTACTACTACTACTATTAGCATCAGTAGTGGCAATAATGCAAGAAAGCATGCTTAAAAAAACAAAACAACAATTCTCATTTCATCTATCCATTCCCTCCAATGGGTTTATCTAGTTCTTTTAATTTATTTAAACTGTTCACTTCCATGGACGTGGTAGTTTAAATAAAAGCAATCTACAAACTGCTCTCGAAAACGCAAACTTCCTCATATCTAATGTATATCCATCCTTCCTCTATTTCAATGTGTGCCCTGTCATGTGCTTAGCCTGAGCAAGAGGAAGAATCCAATCAGCACTGACCTCGCAAATCCATAAAAAAGCATCAAGCACCTCAATCAGATCACCTTGCAGGTGCTAAGTAACCAGACGCTGCTATTTGCAAAATTAATGGCTTTCTTCGTAAGAGCAGCCCTTTGTTCCTTTCATCAATATCGTTGACCTTTTCTATATTCGTTCCAGCAGGTCCACATCACATCCTTTCTGAAACGAGGCCTCTAGATCTGTATCCAATACTCATAATGTAGCCTGACTACTACCTTATACATTGGCATAATAACCTCCTTATCCCTGATAGAAAACTTTCTCTTTCTCTTTCTTTTCATTTTCCATTACCCCCAGTGTAGTATCACTTAGTCGGTGCGTTATTCTGGGGTCACAGCTACCAATATACAGGACAGTGCATTTGTCAACCAAAAACTTCTACTGCCATATCTCAGCCAATCTGCCTACCTTTTTTTAGATCCTGTTGGAGTGGCATACCCATATTACTGCAATTAACCACCCTGACAACCTTTGTATAATCTGCAAACTTGGACATTAATCATGATATACCCTCATCAGTGTCAATAATAAATATAGAAATGAACAAAGCTTCAACAGCCAAAACCTGGTGGACTCCACTCTTAAATATAACAACATGGAGAGAAGCTTCCATTGATTTCTACTTCCGCGGGAAACTCGGAATTGAAGGGGATGAATCAAATCGATCCACTTGTCAAACCATCAATATAAAGTGGACCAATTTGATTCATACCCTTAGTACAAGAGTGTCTGCGCGCGTAGCACAGTAGTAGCGTTACCGTCTACCCCACACCGGGTGGAAAAGGCCGGGGTTCGAATACCCCAGGAACTGGGATATTCGTACAGAAAAACAAGCAAACCGACCAGAGAATTCATGCAATTTACAGACACAGTACACATGGGTAGGTGAATTAACATTCTGGGTGACCAAAATAAAAAGTTCAAATACTATTAAATTTTAAATTTTAGAAAATATTGAAATAATAGTTTAAATAGTTTCGCCCATTCATTTATACCAGTGTTTACATAAGGAAAGAGGTCTTTGTAGTTTTTTTTTTTTTTTTTTTTTTTTTCATCCTTGAACAAAGATTTCTCGTAATCTACTTTCACTTGCGTGACCTCCTTTGTAACTCGGTTGCAGACTTTTATGTATTTACCTAGGCTTCTGTGTCGCCTGGTAATTTATATGCTCATCTGACATCAAATTAGGCCTGTACCTTGATGAGCATTAGCATTAGTAGAGGCTTATGATGCAAGAGAGAAAGCTTAAATAGAATCAGCAAAAAAAAAAAAAGAAAAAAAGAAAGCCCATCCATTTACTCCAAAAGTTTGTTTACTTTAGCCTTGATGGTATTTCTTAGTTGATATGAAATTCCCAGTTGCTTCTATGATTAATTACTTAAATGCTTCCCATTTAGGATTTGTTGATGTTAACATCAGTATTAGGTCTCACTATGTAAAATTAAAAAACTGTGTGAGAACACTTTAATCACCTTTATGAAAGCAAAATCCTTTCCCTTTACCTTTGATCGTTATTATTCCTTTAAATAAATCCCACATCAATGCACTCCGATCACTGCCACCTAGCAGTTCTTGTAACTAAAGATTCATAATGCAATATCACTGGTAATCAGATCAAGTGTATTACTCCTTGTTATCTGTCTAACATACCGCTGTCGAAAATTATGAAACAATCCTCTTCACGTACAATTAGGGAAGGATGTTACGTGGTTCTTTTCCATTAAGATTATTACTGTATTTAATATCACTCTTATACCATATTAAATTAATAATGTAGTTTATTAAGCTATTCGCCTAAACTACTATATTTTAAGGTGATGTTTCAGGTGTCTTACCGATATTAATGCTGCTGACAGACTCTCTTGACGATGCTCCTAGAAACCAGAAGTGTGTATGCACATCAAGTTTCTTGCCAATGCTCAGAGAATTTCATGTTTAACTGTACAATTTTATTAACCCCAGGTGTTTTTCATTCTGCACAACCTTTAGTTACTCTGTTAATGATAACCCCAGAGTAACATATCTTAGTTAATGATAAGTTACTCTGGGGTTACTGCTACCCATGAGCAAATTCAAATATAAATTATTATAATACGGACACCCATAATTTCTTACATATACTCGTATATATATTATGTCTGTAAATTGCGTGTGTTCTCTGGCCAATTTGCCTGTTTTGATGGACGAAAAACCCCCGTTTCTGGGGGGGAAACCTTGCTGTCTACACCTGAGACAGACTAACTCAGCCACGGAGAGAAAAGAAAAAGCCCACTAAAGTTCTTCGCGCTGCAAAAATTGGAGCAGTGTGGAATTGGAGGCAAATTGCTGCTGTGGATAAAGGGGTGGTTGAGGGGGAGAAGACAGAGAGTGGCAATCAATGGACACTGCTCATCGTGGACTAATGTTATTAGTGGAGTCCCTCAGGGTTCAGTGTTAGGTCCATTATTGTTTTCTGTATTTATAAATAATATTGATGATGGTATATTAAGCTTAATGTCCAAGTTTGCAGACGATACAAAGATTGGCAGGGTTGTTAAGGACACTACTGACGCTATGCTGCTGCAATAGGATCTGGAAAGGTTGAGCAGATGGGCTGAGAGGTGGCAAATGAAGTTTAACATTAACATATGTAAAGTACTACATATGGGAAACAGCAACCTCAGAGCAAAGTATCAACTCTGTGGTACTACACTGACAGTGGTAGAGAATGAAAAGGACCTGGGGTGGTTGTGCAGGCAGATATGAAGTTCTCTGAGCAGTGCAGACGGGTGCAAGAGTAGCTCATGGTGTCTTGTCAATGATATACAGTAATTTTTCTAGCAGGTATAAGGAGGTGATTATTCCCTTGTATAAGGCAATTGTCAGGCCACACCTTGCGTACTGTATTCAGGTCTGGGGGCCTCATTTCAAGAAGGATGTAGAGATGTAGAGCTGCTGGAACGAGTACAGAGAAGGGTAACAAGATTAGTGAATGGGACAAAGGGTTTCTCTTACGAAGAAAGGCTTAAATTTTGCAAATTACAGTGTCTGGAGACTAGGCACCGGCGAGGTGATCTGATAGAGGTGTATAAAGCCTTGAATGGTTTGAACATGCTCAATGCTGATGGGATTCTTCCTCTTGCTCAGAATAATCACCTGAGAGGGCATAAATTCAAACTGAGGAAAGACAGATGTAGGATAGATGTGCGGAAATTTGCCTTTAGCCAGCGGGTAGTTGGTTGGTGGAACAGACTTCCGTCCCTTGTTGTGGAAGTTGATAGCCTAAATAAATTTAAGGCTCAGCTGGACAGGTGTTTTGAAAGAACAGAGGGGTGAAATGGAAGTTTTTTGGCTGATGCTGCATAAGCTTGCTTTCTTGCATCATATGCCTCTACTAATGCTACTGCTAATTATCTTTTACTGATTGATGATGAAAAAATAAACCATTGTGCAATTTGTATTACCGACTAAAGTGAGAAATACTCTTTCTGGAACATCAGAAACTTCAATAATTATTGTTAAATTGGAAAGCCTAAAATGTACAGGCTGTACTGTTACTGAGAATATAATTCTAATGCGTGAGCAGCACCACCTATATGCATATGGCAGCTTGATAAAAAAAAAAAAAAAAAAAAGAATTTCGTTACACTAGCTACGTGGTCACATGGAAAAAGCATGGCGACCGTAGTTGATTACATTTCTGACAATTTGGGGATAGTTATCTTAACATTTATCTTAGCATCTCTGTTTTTAATTGTTTTAATCACTCGTTTAAAAGAGCAAAATGAAATAAATGCCTGTTCTGAGGAACAGATGGGTTTGTATCACGATATACTTCTCAGCATTCCGTTTGTGATTATATGTACATGTAACTTCCCGTTATGATTTCATTCTTCCTTGCCATCTTTTGTTTTTTTCTGGGAAAATTCACTTTACATCGGTGTTCATTTTACACAACAAAAAATAAAATAAAATGAAAACACAATTTTTCCCTCCGTAATTGATTTAATTATTTTATTTACATTCACAGAGCAGCATATTCTGTCAAAATAAGGTACATTTTATTTTAGCAATATATCTGCATCTTGGAGCGTACTTTCTGAAAAATACTATAGTCAAATTGGTGTCGATAATTTTTATTGTATAAACATCTATATTTGTACTTATCGTTATGACTTTAATTTGATTTTATACCCCTAACCGTTTTTAAAATTATAAACGATTAACAGTATAAAATGTGGTACACACATTAGCTTAGCAAAAGTCAAGGTAGATGAACAAGGCATAAAAAAATTTAAGGAGTATACAGCTCTTACCAAAAGTATGAGTTTTAGTTTAGTATACTGAGCTGATAATCCAGCAGCAATACTTAGGTGTGCAGAGAGATAGTACTGGACCTTGGGTAGAGTCTCACTAGGGGAAGCTTACCTGTATCTCTCCTCCCAGCATTCCTGATTTTGAAAAAAAATTGAAAAAAAAAAAAAAAATACAAAAGAATGAATTATAAACTAAATAAAATTATGTGACCGCTCTCAACAAATCGTTCCGGTTTGGGTGAAACTAGACTATACTTTTGTGTTAGATTTACTTGTGTCACACTCAATATTTGCATTAGTCATGTATGTGCAACATGCTTTAGGATTTTTTTTTTAATTAATCATTTAAAAGAGAGAGAGAGAGTTTATATGAAATAGCTTCACAAACCCTAAACAACCTTTGGAAAAGATGCTTAATCTGAAGCATGAATGTTCAGGCAGTGCTTTACAGTATTACAAAAAAAAAAAGAAAAGAATTTCCAGCATGTCTCTAGTGATGTCAAAATAAAGAGTGTAAATCATGACTTATGGCAGAGTATAAATCACATCCTAATTACATGTTTATTCGATAAAACCTTATGAATTTGATAACCATGCACTGCAGATATGATACATACTGTATAAATAAATAATATAATTATTAATATATATAATATAAAGTATAAAGAAGTGGTAAAGACTTGGGAGGGGCAGGTACTTTGAAGGGACTACTGTGTACAATATTCTATACTATGTGTACTTGCTATAAAATCACATTCATATACGTAGGATAATTGTTCTGTTCAAACTATACTGTTCTCAGCATATGAGAAATATTTACAGTTTTTTATACTATATTATATATATAAAGTTAAATCTGAATAAATGCATATATGTAAAAAACAGCATTGTTGAAAAGAATAGCAATATATATAATGTTAAAGTATATCCATACAGAGGTAATTATACAGCTTTTTATATGTGTACGGAAAACTTACAATAAAAAATAACTAGTCACATATTTGTAAATTGGTTAGTTTTGATTTTAATTTTTGTAATTTAATATCCCTTTATACTGACAAAGAGAGATCAATTTATAATGATTAAGAAGTCTTTAAATCTGATTACAAAGAGTTAAAATTGCCATTGGTATTTGCCTAAGTAATTACAAGTAAAGCTAAACCCCTTAAGGGTCTAGGAGGATAATAAAAGTTAATTACAGGAGTGATTTAGGATTGTTCCAATGAAAGTATTATCCAAGTGTTTGCCTGCTAGATTTTAGCTTATAAGAATGCATGTGGAGTACACGTCAGCCCACTTTTCTTTTTTTTTTTTTTTTTTTTTGCATTGTAAAATTATTATTCTTATTTACCTTACCTTTCAAGAAAAAAAGTTTTTCTCTAATTTCTTTCAAGAAATTCAAGAAAAATTGAAATAACTTTTCAGTTCAACTCAAAAATTCAAATGTCCACTGAATAGGCTATAATGACTGACTAGGTGCAACTAGTGCTTGCAGGTGCACTTGAAGGTTAACATGTTAATTTCCATAATATTCATAAAAAATAGATTCTTAGTGCTTCCATTTTTTTAAAAAATATAAATATACCATGACCTATCTAAAAGAAATTTAAACCAAAATCACATTTGCTTCTGCAAAGCAATCTAGATTAATTTTTCATTAAAGAATATGCTGTGATGTTGCAATAGAGTCATGCTACTTTAACAGCCAAGTGAACTGGGACATAAATGTTTGTGTCATGCAGCCCATAGCTTGAAAAGAATATGACGGAAACATTGTGTCTTATGTTGATTAACGAGTTGATGTTGTGGAATAAAAAGCAAATACTCTCTACTTCAGTATGATGCATCATCTTTCATCTTCAATGTCAGGATGTTCATTTAACATCTCCCTACACCTTCATTTTGTCTCCACATTAGTATTGGCAAAAAAAAAAACAAAAAAAAACTCGAAACTAAATGAAGCCCTTGCCACCTTTACTCACTGCTTAATTTTTTATTTCTTGTAAATATTTGCTCAATCCATTTTAAATTTAAACAAAGTTCCCATTTATTCTAATAGTTAGTCTTTGTCCAAAGACTGAACTATTAGAATAAATAAATTCCCAATTTATTTTGCTTGAGAAAAATAAAGACGACCCCAATATTTAGTTTACTCAGTCTTGAAGACCTTAGTCAGGTAACACCCAATTTCCAAATATTGTTACTTAGAGAAATGAAGTCTCTCTCTCAGTCTTTCTCTGTAATAATACTCCCTTTATGTCCATAACCATTCCTGCTGTTCTCACATCCCTCTTAAATAGATCTATCTCTCAAAACAAGATTTGGAACCCTGTATGTGATACTCACTGAAGACTTGGCATTACCATTGTGAAATTGGAAAAATATTAACAACTGTGAACATCGAATGATGTTCACAGCTGTTAATATTTTTTAATTTTTTAATTAATATTTTAAAATTAATCTGTTAATATTTAACCTTATCTCTTTTTTTGTGAACGTCGAATGATGTTCACAAAAAAAGAGATATGGTTAAATATATATATATATATATATATATCCAAGTATAACAAGTCCCTTGCAATGTATCTGATTGCCATAACTAACATTTTAATGGTATTTTTATATATTTTTATTGCTTATGTCATGGCATAGATTGATTTTTTCCAGGTCACGTTGGGTACTCACCATGGTTTATGGTTTGCCTGATAAGCTAGTATATCATATTTTATTTTTAAAAAAAAAAAAAAAAAACTCTAACCATTATTAACTTAACTCATATATATATATATATATACAGTATTTGTCAAAAATTGTATCCCTCATATGCAGTTATTATAACTAGTTTTCATTGGTTCTGACATTTGGGCTGCCTTAATGGCCTGTATGTGCTGCTCAAAGAACTTTATGTCAGAGTACTCTAATGTGGTCACTGAGGTCATGATTATCCAGACTACAATACATTTTTTTTTTCTTTAATGAAAACTGAAAATATGAAAGATATATAAAGTACTGCGGATGGGTTGAAGATTGAGAGGAGAGAATGAGATACTTATTGACATTAGACCTGAATTTCTGTATATTGTACATTTAAATAAGTACATGTGAATGAAGGATTTTCCAGAAAACAGAAGTTGAAGGGATAAACAAGGAAGAAGAAAAGTTGGTTTTTTGAGCTTGAAGTTGGATAGTAAATGGATATTGACTGGTTGTGGCATGTGTTTGGACTGGTTTGGAAGGGAGAGAGGGAGGGGAATTACAGAAGCCAATTCAGAAGAACAGTGCCCATAGTAGTATCTATAGAAAAGGCATGTAGCAGAAACAGAATGTCTATGAGAGTGGAGAGACTTTGTAAGAGGTGGGTCATCAATTAACCTGCTTTACCTGTTTTGAATGGCATCTAGAAACCTGAGAGAGAGAGAGAGAGAGAGAGAGAGAGAGAGAGAGAGAGAGAGAGAGAGAGGGGTATTGCAAATACCACCCCAGATTTATGATTTTTACAGAGTGAGCAGTTGTTTAGAAGAAAAGTAACACTGAGTAAAAGAGAAAACCCAATATTTTAGATGCAGAAGAAGCAATATTTGTGATGTACTTATGGCAAGAGAGATTAGAAGTCAGGGTAATCCCTAACAGAGATATGTGATCTCTAGAAATCTAAGTGTCATCAAAGATAAGCAGCAGCAAACTCCTTTTTGTGAGATATAAGAGGACTGAGTTTTGGAAGGATTGATATTTACTAAGTTATTTTTCCTCCATTAGAGAATTACATGGATATCAGCATTTAAGGAATTGGTGGTGGATATTTGAGAACTTGAATCTGTTTGTGCAGGACAAGGTTTTCTCACACTGGAAGGTGGAATGCAGTGTGTTGTCATCAACAAAACTATGGATAGGGTTTCCACTCGATGGAAGAAGGTTATTAATATACAAGAGGAAAAGAGTGGGAGGTAGAACTGAACGGGAATGACAGTCAGAATCAAAGCTTCACTGTTTTCCCTCCTCCTCATTGTTTTATAGTATTTCAAGGAAGAACTTTCAAGGAAGTTCTTCCTTGAAGTATTTCAAGGAAGAAGAAGAACTAAGAAGTACTACAAGCGAGAACTAGATAAATTGTTGGGGGTACAGATGGGTGTAATTTATTATTATTTTTTTGCCTGATGCTATATAAGTTTGCTTTCTTGCATCATTTACCATTACCACTACTACTACTATCAACAGTTTAATTTGAAGATATGTCTTTTTTTTAGTTATTAAGTGATGAATGCTAACCAAAACCACGTATCCCTGTTGTGTGTGGCATGCGCGGTCTGGCTTTCATTTTTAGTGTGTACAGGGTGGGATATTGACCTGTGGCTGCCCATATATATTTCATTGAGAAATAATCATACTCAATAAATAAGGGAGTTCAAGGACATGTTAAATGCCCATGATCTGGTTGAAAATGTTAATATTAAGACTTTTCACACAATAGTGGTGTGAAAAGTCTTAATATTACACTGAATTACATACATAATACATTTCTCTAGTAATCCAGTTATGATTTCACGTTCCATTAATTAATTCCGTTTATTAGCTATTGAACAGGATTTCATACAATATAATGAGGCAACAAATACAAAAAAAAAAAAAAAAAAAAACGTTTTCCTTTTAAATAGTTTTGAATATCAGTTGGGTTCAAGGTGAAAGTTATAATGAAATAGTATGTATGTATTCTTTAATTTATTTACATGTTAATGTACAATCCTTGTATCTTCATGTATTTTCTGTTCTGTTATACACTTTAACTGGGCATACATGTTATTATTATTATTATAATTAGCCATATGGTACAAGGAAGCCTTGAAGCTTTTACTGCACCAGCCAAAAAAAAATTTCTGAGTTACCCTGTGTGTGTGTGAGAGAGAGAGCAGATATCAGAACTAGAAGGGAATTGCCAAGAAAGAGAAAAATGATGATATCCAGCTAAGGACACTGGGTGTGCCAAGCCCATGATGTGTATATTATATGTTAATAATAAATAAATAATTAAATATTAATTTATATTAACCATTGGAGCTGAGAGTTTTTTATAGAGAAAAGGAACTGATAAAAAATTAGAATGTTCAGAAATGAGATTTTTAAGAAAAATAAATGGAATTATGGCCAAATCAAATTACAAATGATTAAATAAGAAAATATTTGGGAATAACTAATATCTCAACAAAAGTAAGCAAAGCAAACTTAAAGCAAGTATGGGCATATATATGAATGGGAGGAGGAAGACCAGCTAAACAGAAATTGTAAACAAGGATGAACAATGATGAACAGGCTTAGAAGCAGTGCAAAAGGAAGGTAAATTGATGATGGCAAACAAGCAAGCATTAGGAAGAGAATCTAACAGAAAATCTAACAGAAACTAGGATAGGTTAGAGGAAATTATTGAATGGAAGCCAAAATCCAAACTAAATTGTACTGTCATATTAACTGTAGCAGATTTTGGTGCATCTGCTCATTGAAGAAACAATGAGCAGATCAACAGTTCATTGTTTCTTTTTTTCTGTGAAGTTTAATTTTTAGTTAGACTTTCCAATTTTGACTTGTTATTATTAGAATAATAATGACAAGTTAGAAAAAAAATGTTATCCTCTCTCTCTCTTCCATCTGAGAAAATGGATTGTTCAGTACTTAACTATAATGCAAACCATGCATGAATTTGATGTTCAAATTCAGGGTTTAGCATTTTTAAATTCAAAATGGGTACCCATTATTTTCCTGAAATTTGGAAAGTTTAGTGGGCCTCACTAATCACATGTTTTTCATTATTTATTAGATTATTATTCTGAAAAAAATTATTCAGCTAATTATTCAAAATTTATTCTGACAAAATAGGGTCATATCTGGGTGTAATTTATATAATTATTTTTTTTTCTGTGTATTGTAAATTAAATTATGGTTTTTAATATTTGTATTCATTTTATATATGCATCAACTAAATATCCTGCAGGAAGTTGGCTTCCTACTAATTATATGTTATGCTGATTAATAAACAAAAGTCTATAACTGCACTTATTTATAGTTTCCAAATCAGTACAGACATTAAAAAGCAATATAAAATAATAAATTAGTAGCATTAAGTGTTTGTAGTTGTTATTCTTATGGTCAGCCAGAATTGCTCAGCTTTCCAGTGTAAGCTTAATAAAATTTCTATGATCTCACAATTTTCTAGACAGTTATGTTCTTAATTAATTTTTTTCTTTTTTTGTTTTAATAGATGATGAGCAGAAACCTGAAGAACCCAAAACGAAAGGTTCTTCAAAAAAAAAGAAGTTGCTAATTGATAAACGGCGGGACCATAAAATTCAGTATTGTCATCCTTGGTTGCTGACTACCCTCAAAGGACATAGTGGGAAAATCTTGGATTTTGATTTCAATAGTAATGGAAAATATCTTGCTTCCTGTGCAGATGGTAAGTTAATTTACTGTACATTATAGTGATATGAATTTTTCCAACTGAAAACCAGTAGTGTATTTGGTGAAGGTGAAGAAAGCCAATACGAGAACCAAGGGAAACGTCTGGAAAACTTACCGGGCAAACTCGTTTCCCACTACTGCATTCTCGTTAAACAGATGGTGCATGTTATCGGTAGTGGCAGTAGAAGTCGATAACATGTATTGATTAGTTTTTTCTCATTATTAAAAGCAGATTATTGGAGTTCATGAGTGGGCTGAAATTTACTTACGGGTACACGCTTCAGACTGCCTCAGTCTCGGGACGTTTATTCCCCCCTTCCCGCTGTTTTAAAATAGGAAAACGACTTCTGCAGATGGTGCTTGCTATTGGTAATGGTAATAGACGTCATTTTCCTATTTTAAAACAGCGGGGGGGGATAAACACCCTAAAACTGAGGCAGTTTGGAGGGTGTACCTGTAAGTAAATTTCAGCCAACTCATGAACTCCAGTAATCTGCTTTTAATAATAAGAGAAAACTAATCAATACATCATTATTGACTTCTACTGCCACTACCGATAACACACACCATCTGTTTACTGAGAATGCAGGAGAAACTGCGGTAGCGGGAAATGAGTTTGCCCAGTAAAGTTTCCGAAATTTCATATGGTTCTCATGTTGGCTTTCTTTACCTTAACTCTATATTTTTATTCCCAACTTTCTGTGATTACTAAAATTAAGTTTTATTTTTATCTGGTAAATCAAATTTTTTGCAAGAAACAATATGGCATTTGCTGTATACAAGGTTAACCATTGCAAGACTCAAGAATGTTATTTGTTGTTAATTGAATTGATTTAATTCTTGTAATCGTTTATTATACATAAATGTCTGATATAATCTAATGGAAAAATACAGAAATAAATAGTACATATGTTTGAGTTGACTATGGTTCATCTTTATTGACCACAAAATATTCTTGTCAAATGACTAGCTGTAAACCCCTCTGATTTATGCTGGTTGTGCTGGGATATAAACAGAATTTTATATATATATATATATATATATATATATATATTTTTTTTTTTTTTTTTTTGTCTCACTCAGAGGTCTTGTATCATCAGAAGTCCCGATTTTTTCTGTTTCCCTTGCCATTTTTATATCATTAAATAAGAGGCAAAATCATGTCTATATCAAAGTCATATATCAAAATCATGATATATGAAATCAGAAAGTCTATATCAGTCATATATCAAAATCATGTCTACCACAGGTAGACATGATTTTGATATATGACTGTAATTTTTCCATTTGCAACAATTAAGAACAATACAAATGGCCCTCAGTCCCCAGCAGCTTTCACTCTCCCTCTTACGGCAGCGAGAGGATCAGAGTGGATGCAGAGGGTGCTAAGAATCTCTGGGTACGACCAGGCTGCCATGCATGGAAACTGTTACTTGGCCTGTTATAACATACGATCACTCATCGGTGAAGACAGGATATTAGAGCTGGAAAAGGAATTGGAAAATGCGAATTGAAATATCATCGTCACTTATAAGTTTATCAAGTGGAAATCTGCTGTACACCAATAGAAACATTGAAAGGAGTGAAGGTGGAGTTGGGTTTCTGGTCCATAAAGATTTTGAAAACAACATTTTGGAATTCAAAAGTACATCATCAAGGGTGTCAAGACTAATACTCAAGATTTCTAAGAGGTACAAGCTAAAGATTATAATGATTTATGCACCAACATCGAGCCATGATGATGAAGAGGTTGAAGAAATGTACACCGAAATTGAGAGTCTTCTAGATGAGCAGAAAACCCACTACACTATTATTATGGGGGACTTCAATGCTAAGGTTGGAAAAAGACAAAACAGTGCAGAAAGGGGAACTATAGGAAATTTTGGAATTGGTAAAAGAAATGAAAGACTTGTGGAATTTGCAGAATCTCGAGGACTGTCAGTAATGAACACTTTTTTCAAGAAAAGGGTGAACAGAAAGTGGACATGGAAGAGTCCAAATGGATTAACTACTAATGAAATCGACTTCATCCTCACTAACAGAAGATATATTGTGAATGATGTTACTGTCCTGAATAAGGTAAATGTTGGAAGTGATCACAGAATGGTAAGATGTACACTTGATATAGATGTAGGAAAGGAAAGAAAAAAACTGACTCGAGTAAATAATACAAATGTCTTTGAGATAACAGAAGAGGAGAAAAAGCAGTATGTACTGGAACTTAAGAACAAGTTCGAGCTTCTGCAGACTGCTCAGGACCAAGATATCGACGAGGAATATTACAACTTTTAGAAAGTGATAAAGCCCAAGAAACCTATAGGGAAAAAGAAATCCAAAGAAGAAAAAATTAGTCAAGAAACACTTGTCATGATGAACTGAAGACGACCAATGAAGAGCAAGAAAAACACTGACACGGAGAAAATTGAGTATACTGAGTTATGCAAAGCCATTAGAAAGAGACTCAGAGAGGACATAAGAAGATTTAACACAACAAAAGTAGAACAAGCGTTAAGGGGAAACAAAGGATTAAAATCAGCAGCCATGAGCAGTAATACAGAAAGACAAATGATACTGAAACTGAAGAATAGCGATGGTGTACTTATAAACAGCAGAGAAGGCATAATTCAAATAGCAGAAGACTACTATAGAGAATTATACAAGGAGCGAGGGAATGATGCCAGCAGTGGGGAAGATGGATTGCAAAGTAGCAACACATACGACATACCCGATATTCTTCTTGATGAGGTAGAACATGCATTGAAGAAAATGAAGAATCGGAAAGCCCCGGGGGAAGATGAAGTTACTGTAGAGCTGTTAAAATTGGGTGGAAGAGACATAACACAAAATCTGGCAAGACTCTTCACAAAGTGCATTAGAAATGGGGTGACGCCTAAGCAGTGGAATAATGCAATTATAGTTTTGCTGCATAAGAAAGGAGATAAATCAGAAATTGGAAATTATGGACCAATTAGCTTGTTATCCCACATCTACAAGTTGTTCACAAGGGTCATTACTAACAGATTAGAAAGAATACTTGATGAGAATCAACCGAAAGAGCAAGCTGGCTTTAGGACAGGATTCTCAACTATGGATCACCTTCACGTAATATCACAGCTAATGGAGAAAGCAAATGAATATAAAACACCATTATGCCTGGCATTTGTGGATTATGAAAAGGCATTTGACTCCATACAGCATAAGGCAATGTTTTGGGCACTGGAAAGACAAGGCATAGATACCCCATATATTATGATTTTGAAGAAAATATATGAGAGTGCTACCTCCTTTATTAGACTAGACAAAGACAGTAGGAAATTTAAAATCAAGAAAGGAGTTCGACAAGGAGACACAATATCTCCGAAGCTGTTTACTGCTGCTCTTGAGGAAGCTTTCAGAAGATTAGCCTGGTCGCAGAGAATTAGAGGAAAATTTTAATCAGTTGTGCACAGTTAGTAAGGATTTTGGACTAAAGATGAATATGGCTAAAACAAAAGTAATGATGAACAAGTATGCCACGGAAAGGGAAATAATGATTGAAGGAGCAGTAATTGAAAAGGTGGCGTCATATACTTATCCGGGACAAGTTATTAGCTGTAATAATGATAAATGGCTGGAAGTCAAGAGAAGAATAAATTTTAGATTAATAGCATTCAGGAAATAGTCACATACTGAAGAGCAATATCCCAGTTTGTCTGAAACGTAAAATAATGAATCAATGTATACTCCCCACCATGACTTATGGAAGTGAAACTTGGGCACTCACCAAAAGAATGGAAGAGAAGCTGAAAACTACACAGCGAAGAATGGAATGAATTATACTGGGAATCAGACTGTTAGATAAGAAGAGAAACACATGGATTAGGCAGCAAACTCAAGTAAAGGACATTCTTATCAAAACTAAAGAACTAAAATGGTCCTGGGCAGGACACATAGCTCGAAGACATGATGACAGATGGACTAAGAAAATAACAGAATGGTACCCAAGAGGAGCTAGAAGAAAACCTGGAAGACAAAGGCGGAGATGGATAGATGAAATTCATGAGTTTGTGGGTAGTAAATGGATGGTCAGTGCTCAAAACAGAAGGAACTGGAAAGTTGCTGGAGAAGCCTTCATCCTGCAGTGGATTTGAAAATGGCTGATGATGAAGAACAAAAGCTATACAGTGTCCAAATTTGCAAATAGGAAAAGATACACTGACTGATCATTGAATTATGGTCACCTACTTAATACCGAGCTGGGCCACTGTTTGCACAGATAAACAACTGCTATTTGCCTAACATTGGCTCTAACTAGATGTCTGAAGACATCCATAGAGATCTGCAGCCATGCTGCCTGCAAGGCTTTCTACAGTGTTGGAATAGATGTTTTGGAAATGGGGCATACACCTTACTTTCCATTCGAGAACATCCCCTAGGTGTTCAGTTGGATTGACGTCAGGTGAATTTGGGGGCCAATCAAGATGGGTGATATCTTTACTGTGTTCCTTGAATCACTCCTGCTCAGTGCAGGCCTGATGACCTGGCACATTATCATTTTGGATGATCCTGTTTTTGACTGGAAAAAAATGCAACATGGCATCGTAGACCTCACCAGTAAATCATTGGTCCATACCTATCAGGGGGTCCTAGTTTTTGTCAAACACATGCTTCATATTAAGCAACCACATCACTACCACTACTGCGAAGAAGAAAAAAATTGCAAAAGTTGCTTCATTGGACCAACCTCCCTCCATGGTCAAAATAACATCTGAGGCAGAGAGTGGTATCACCTGATGTTACTCTCAATAACTACACCCCCCCCCCCGCCACTGAATGCAGAAGCCAAAGATAAACAAGTCCACCTCCGAAACTAATGAAGATGATAACAGAAATATTGCACATACTGTGGTACAGGATAAAGTTACTCGTGTTCAGGCCTTAGGCAGAGGGGTCAATATCAAAAAAGTTGGACAGTCTCCTGAGGCCAACAATGGAGCAAGTGGCAATGTCCTCCATATGGCTACCACAACTGAAGGGCAAGACCATCCAGCCCAACTAACTGCAAGTGTTTCCTGCACAACTGTGTTAGTGACCATGACCACCCACGAAGGAAGGAAGGAAGAAAGAAAGGGCGAATGCATGAAGTTGGAACATCGAAATGAATACATTCATCATGTAAGCATACTGTGCAATAACCAAGTTGGAGACCGATATGACAATGTACAGGATGAAACCACACACCAACGTGGTTGGAACAGTTTCTGACTGTTTAGGCCCTCAGTCCCCAGCAGCTTTCACTCCCCCTCTTACGGCAGCGAGAGGATCAGAGTGGAAGCAGAGTGCTAAGAACAGCAAATAGCAAACCAGAGACAGACCATCATCATGAAGAACCCAATATCTCCTACAATCTTAGAAAAATTAGGTGGGATGTGAGCAGGCAACTACAAAGAACAAGGAATACAGACAACCAAACTAGACGAATAATAGCAAAATACAAGAAGTATAACCTAGTGCATCTTATGCAGGTCGAAGGGGCTTAGAGAGGGAACAGGCATTCCATCAGATGCTCAATCTAAAACACTGATGGATCCAATATCTTTCTACTTCAGAAGATTTAGGAGAAGTCCAGTTGGCCTGCCTTCCTAAAATCCACTCATGCATACCTTCTAGATGACAAGCCCTGTTACGTTACTTAGGTGGCAACGAATGTATACCATTTTAACCTCCATTCGCCAAATCCGCTCCCTAGGCCGTGGCCTATCCGCGGTAAAATCAGAGAATGGGATTTTTCCTAACTTTTAGAATTCAATTTTGTTAGTATAAATAAATAAATAATAATAACCAAACAAATAATTCCTATCTGGCCACTTAGCCTCATGCAAGGAGAATCAACTTTGATTTTCTATCATTGATCCTAATTGGATGAGTTGACATCCCTGCCACTTGGAGGCGTGCCTCTACTACCCAGCAATCTAAATCTCCTTTTAAATACTTCCGAAACGTACTTATTAAAATAAGTAAATAGTCTTTTATCAGTGAACATGACATGGAGTCTCTCCTTCTCCAGATAGCCAATTGATAGTTCCAATTCCGTTCTGAAGTCAACATAATAATTGCAGTCAAGCATAACATGCTCAGATGTCTCAAGCTCTCCACATTTACATAACCCATTTTCTTTAAGTCCAAGCTGAAAGAGTCTCAATGCCAATCCATGTCCAGTTAACAGAAACATAGAACAAAGACCAAACTGTTGCCAAGTCTTTCTTTTAGTATCAATTATATTTATTTTCGGCAAAAACATAAAGGTCTGTCGTCCTTTTTCAGATGTTTCCCATTCTATTTGCCATCTTATTTTAACTTCTTCTAAAACTCTATTCTTTTCACTTTTAACATCTGCTCTTGTATAAATTTTATCTGGTTCTGGACAAGTTCTTATTCTTACTATCGTCTTCCTAATATTCCGTTTAGTAAGATATCCTACTCCAGCTATTAACACTACATACTGGACTGGCAACCTACCTGATATTACCTGCAAGGCTTCTGTGGACACTGTCCGACATGCCCGAGTAATCCCTAGTAATGCAAATCTTTGTGCTTGTACTAGGTGTTTTTGAATAATCTTATTCCCAATCCTATGAACCCAAGCCCCGGCAGCATAACACATTATAGGTGAAAACAAACAATCGTATAACAGATTGAGGCCTCTACCTTTTATGCCCCAATCTCTTCTAATCACCCTCCGGAGCTTGGCATATAAGGTTTTAATTTTGACTTTTAAATACTTAACGTGTTCTGTAAAGAACAAACGTTCTTCAATCATTAAACCAAGATATTTCGTTACTCGTGCATATCGAACGGCACTCCCCATCAGCCGTACAGTAGGAGCTCTATTCATGCTTAGTCTTCCCTTAAGCAACATCTGAACCGTCTTTTCCTTTGAAACCTGCAATTTATGTTTCTTTGTCCATATTTCCAATGTAGTCAAAGCTTCTTCTGCTTTACTTTCTATGGAAGATCTGGAATTTCCTTGAACCATTATTACCAAGTCGTCAGCATAAGCTATTTTTGTGACTCCAGCCATTTCTTCATTTAAATATTCATCAAAGACCATGTTCCACGCAAAGGGGCCTATCACCGAGCCTTGTGGACATCCTTTAACAACTTTCCTAATTATCTCTGTATATCTAGTTTTAACTACTACAACCCTATTGGAAAAGTAGTTTCTAAACACTTTATATAATTTTGTCTTACATACTTCTTTAATTCTAGACATGATGCCATCCCAGCATAAGTGGTCGAAAGCACCTTTAAAATCAATAAATATACCTAAACAATACCGTTCCTCACTGTCCTCCACCGCTTGAAGCAATCTATATACCGCATCTTCAGTTGATGAGTCTTTCTTAAAACCATATTGGTTTTGTGATAACATATTTCTTGTTTCATATCTCATCATAAGACGGTTCATACATAATCTTTCATATATCTTACCCAAAACGGAGAGGAGAGCGATTGGACGATATGTACCAGTTTCGTTAAGCATACGATCTGTCCCTTTTATAAGTAATTTTATCTGTGCTCTCTTCCACTCATCCGGAAAGGCACCCTCTTCTAAACATCGATTATACAGATTTAAGTATAACTCTGGAGCCATTTGAAAAGATCTTTTCATCACCAATACTTCTATTTTGTCTAGGCCCGGCGATCTACCATCCTTCGCCTGGCCCATGACCGTTGTCAGTTCTTCTAATGTAAACTGTTCTTCTGGTGTCATGATAAAATTCTGACCATCTATTTCTAAATCATTGACTTCTTCATTTTCATCTGGAAAGAGATCGTCCAATATCCTGTTCACTGATTCTTCCCAAGTTAATGTTTGACTATTTTCATTGCCGATAGTACTCATTATTTCCGATAGGCTTCTTTTATTAGTTAATAATTTAAAAATGGAATTCCATGGATCCCTAGATCCTTGTTTGCTCACATATTCCCTCCACTTATTCTGTTTAGCTTTACAGATAGCTGTAACATATTCTTTACGACAAGCTTTATACATATTTTTATACATCTCACACAAATCTAAATCTCCGTTTCTTCTTACAGCCTGGAACTTTCTTCTTAAACAAAATGTTTCTCTCCTTTTTTCAGATAATTCAGTACTCCACCAGAATACTGGCCTATTAACCTTATACCTTTTCTTCATACTACAAGAACATGCATCTATTAAAATAACAGTTAATTGTTTAACATAATCATTTGATGTCAGGCCTACCCAATTTATTTCATTGATACTACTCAAAAATACCTGCTCAAACTTTGGCCACTTTGCAGTTTTATCCATAAATCTATCAATATCATTCAGTATTCTTTGAATCTTTTATAACACAGGAAAAAGAGATGCTATTATGATCACTAGTGGTATGATGTTCTATCACTTTCCAATTTCTAATACTATCCACAATAGAGGTAGTTGCCAAAGTTAAATCAATACATGACTGACCATGTACCGTGGAATAAGTAGGAGCATGTCCTGTCACATTTAACACCTCTACACCTGAGGCAGCAATGAATTCCTCCAGCATCACTCCTCTTTCATCGGATACATCACTACCCCACAATGGAGAACAAGCATTAGAGTCCAAGGCAACCACCACATTACAAGAGCCAACTAATTCATATAATTTATCTAAATACTTTATATGTTGTTCCATTCCCTCTGATGGCTGACAATATATTGTAACAACATACAACTTACCACATTTCCCTATAATTTCACAACAAACATGTTTTTCATCACACAAGGATAACACTTGTGTTACAACCACTTCAGGATCTCTAATTATTATAGCCGTCTTTGGATTATCACCTTTAGAAACAACTCTATATCTAATAGGATAACCTGCTACTTTACCTTTAATTACATATGGCTCCTGCAAGAGGGCTACCGAGAAATCTTCACATTCCATTATATGATTTATTTGCAATGCAACTGCCTTAGCCCTTTGTGCATTTAATTGCAAAATTTTAATATATTTATCCATAATTAATTTTTCTTTTATGAATATCTAAGGCCCTTTGATACTCAATACACTTTTTATCCACGGCAGCATGAGCAGTATCTTCATTCTTCCCTTTACAATTACAACACTCTGGCTGTTTCCCTCTATTTGGACAATCTTTAAACAAATGTTCTTTAGAACAGTGACCACACCGCATCTCTCTCCGACAATACTTTGCAACATGGCCAAAAGCAAGACATTTATAACATTGAGTAATTGAGTATATCTCCTTAAATTTGTAAGCCATCCATCTCACAAATAATCTTACTCTATCCTTAACACTATTCCATAATATAGGAGATAACTGTAAAATCCAATTATTCAACTGTGTATTCTTATTCCTATTAACAGTTAAAATCTCAATATTTTCATTAAACATCTTTTCACTTATATCACAATCTTTGAAATTTTTCACCCACAGTTGCTGCAACAATTCTTCTTTTTCTACATCCTTTTCCACATCAAATAATACAATCCTTGGATACACAGGTTTAGGCACAATATACTTTAATCCCAAATCCTGAATTTTGGAACACGATTTTAATTTTATCAAATCATCATTTGTCTCAGCTTCTACCAGTACTCCCCTCCCCTATCTCTTATTGGTTTTAAATTCCGAACTTTAAGATTTGATAACATCGGCCTTATTTCTTTTAAAATATCCACTTTAACATCTTCACTCATTTTATGTTTATCTGTTATTGCTTTTATGATCATAACCTTTGACACCGTATCTTCAAGTTTATTTTTCACAATAGTAGAATAACTTTGTTTTTCCTGCTTTCTTTTTACTTTCTCCTTCAGTAGAACATTTTCAAGATACACTTCTTGCGCCTTTTGTTCCAGCTTATCCCATTTTTCCAGTATAATTCTTATCACTGCAATAGGAACTTTACTTTGCTCATTCCATAAAAACGAGCTTAATTCACTCCTTATTTCTCTAACGTAATCAAAACCTTCCATACTCGGCCGTTCACTTACACTGTTCTTTCGTTTTCTCTTCTTATGTTTTTCACCATCACTTAATTCTTGTTTATCTTCCACTTTTTTAGGCTTTTTACTTTTACTTCCTTTTTTCAAAGATTGGGAAGTACCTGGTAATGATGTTGATCTTGTCTTTACTGGTGTTCTCTGTAAAGTTTTTCCAATGAAAATATCCTGTTCCACTAGTTCCTGGGCTGAAGAAAAAGTTTCCTTTGTCAAGTCTTGTCGTTCACTTTCAGTAATAACTTTCACAACTGGTTGCACTTCTTGATCATCCATCCTTATCAAATCCTCCTCACTTGAAGATGAGGAAGACATAGTGTATAATATAAAACTCCTTATTTACAATTAAAAACTGAAATCTAACAACAGAGTCAGTAACTATTTACAAATATACAATCAATGTAAGCAAACAAGGAGCCACAATCCAATTGTCAAAATGGAATATTAAAATTGCACTTAGAAAATCTATTCAATAAATGCGTCTAAAACACTTTTCCCAAGTTTAACGGACAAAGGTCCCAGAGGATCGACTCACAAATTTGTGCCAAAAAAGGCAAACTGTGCCAAAGGGCACGGAAATGCTCTAACACACCTCAAGAGGAAGAAAATTTAAATACCCCCCTCTTGAGAAAATTAACGAGACCTACGCCCCCTTTGATCTGTCTGGCTCAACTTCGCCAGGTAGGGGTATCACCCCTACCTGCCCGCCCCGGACCACGAGGAGGTGTGAGCCTTAGACGCTTAGTTTTATTTGCCTAGAATGCAATCAATAACTTATGTCTCGCACAAGCTAAATGGCACAGTATCAGCAAAAATAAAACATTGCCCAGCGTCGCCTCCGGGGCGCAACGAATGTATAGAGTGGTTCTCTTCAAGATGCCTGGTCAGAGTGAAGAGGAAAAGACCAAACCCTAAAAACACATCACAGCACGACAAAACAAATAGCCCTCAGTCCCCAGCAGCTTTCACTCCCCCTCTTACGGCAGCGAGAGGATCAGAGTGGAAGCAGAGAGTGCTAAGAATCTATGGGTATGACCAGGCTGCCATGCATGGAAACTGAACTTGCCTATTACATTGTAACTGGCCTGTTACAATGTAAGATTGCTAATCGATGCAGATAGGATATTAGAGCTGGAAAAGGAATTAGAAAATGTGAATGGAATATCATCAGTTTGGTTGAAACAAGAAGAAGAAATGAATCACTTATAAGTTTATCAAGTGGAAATCTGATGCACACCAATGAAAACAATGAAAGGAGCGAAGGTGGAGTTGGCTTTCTGGTCCATAAAGATATAAAAACAACATTTTAGAATTGAAAAGTGCATCACCAAGGGCGTCAAGACTAATACTCAGGATTTCTAAGAGGTACAAGCTAAAGGTTATAATGATTTATGCACCAACATCAAGCCATGATGACAAAGAGGTTGAAGAATTGTACACTGAAATTGAGAGTCTTCTAGATGAGCAGAAAACCCACGACACTATCATTATGGGGGAATTCAATGCTAAGGTTGGAAAAAGACAAAACAGCACAGAAAGGGGAATAATAGGACATTTTTGAATTGGTGAAAGAAATGAAAGAGGTGAAAGACATGGAATTCGCAGAATCTCGAGGAATGTCAGTAATGAACACTTTTTTTTCAAGAAAAGGGTGAAAAGAAAGTGGGCATGGAAGAGCCCAAATGGATAAACAACTAATGAAATCGATTTTATCCTCACTAATAGAAGATATATTGTGAATGACGTTACCATCCTGAACAAGATAAATGTTGGAAGTGATCACAGAATGGTAAGATGCACACTTGATATAGTTGTAAGAAAAGAAAGGAAAAAACTTACTCACGTAAATAATATGAAGGTCATTGAGATAACAGACAAGGAGAAAAAGCAGTATGTACTGGAATTTAAGAACAAGTTTAAGCTTCTGCAAACTGTTCAGTACCAGGATATTGATGAGGAATACTACAACTGAAAGTGATAAAGCCCAAGAAACCCATCGGTAAAAAGAAATCCAAAGAAGAAAAAATTAGTTAAGAAACACTTGTCATGATGAACCAAAGACGACAAATGAAGAGCAAGATAAACACTGACAAGGATAAAATTGAGTATGCTGAGTTATGCAAAGCCATTAGAAAGAGACTCAGAGAGGACTAACAAGAAAAGTAGAACAAGCATTAAGGGAAAACAAAAGACTTAAATTAGCAGCCATTAGCAGTAATACAGAAAAACAAATGATACTGAAACTGAAGAATAGCAGAGAAGACATAATTCAAATTGCAGAAGAATACTATAGAGCAGGGGTGGGCAACTTTTTTCGTCAGCGGGCCGAATGAAATTTTCGTATCATGATGCGGGCCGAATGAAATTTTCACATCATGATGCGGGCCGGAATAGATTGAACGATTTAATAAAAAAAATCAGAACCTAAAAAATGTTATATTACTTCAATTACCAAATTATTAATGTATTTTTAAAAAATATATCTGAATGTCCAATTATCATTGAAAATGCGGCATTCGGCATCAATTTTTCTTTTTTTTTTTAATTGGCTCATTTTATGGGCTATAAATTATATTAAATTAAAAATTGTAATAATTAGAAAAGGCATAAAACATAAAATATCTCGCACCAATATTATTTTTTTCAATAAGAAGTCAAACCCAAAGGAACTTCGTTCGATCAATGCTACAATAATAATTAGGAAATAACTCTTTGACGCTGTGTAGAATCACTTGGTTACTGTTGTACTGGCCGCGATTCCCGATTGAACCGAATTAAGCCGAACGTTTACGGCGAGTGTAGTCAGGTATGGATTTTCTATATTTATGCATTTACCGAGGGGGCCGGATTCAACATCGTTGCAGGCCGGATGTGGCCCGCGGGCCGGCTGTTGCCCACCCCTGCTATAGAGAATTATACGAGGAGCGAGGGTATGATGCCAGCAGTGGGGAAGATGGATCAAAAATTAGTAACACATACGACATACACGATATCCTTCCTGATGAGGTAGAACATGCATTGAAGAAAATGAAGAATCAGAAAGCCCCAGGGGAAGATGAAGTTACTGTAGAGTTGTTAAAATTGGGAGGAAGAGACATGACACAGAAACTGGCAAGGCTCTTCACAAAGTGCATTAGAAAAGGCGTGACACCTTTTCTAATGCACTTTGAGCGTGACAAAGGAGTGGAATAATGAAATCATAGTTTTGCTGCATAAGAAAGGAGATAAATCAGAAATGGGAAATTATAGACCAATTAGCTTGTTATCCCACATCTACAAGTTGTTCACAAGGGTCATTACTAACAGATTAGAAAGAATACTTGATGAGAATCAACCGAATGAGCAAGCTGGCTTTAGGATAGGATTCTCAACTATGGATCACCTTCACATAATATCACGGCTAATGGAGAAAGCAAATAAATATAAAACACCATTATGCCTGGAATTTGTAGATTATGAAAAGACATTTGACTCCATACAGCATAAGGCAATGTTTTGGGCACTGGAAAGACAAGGCATAGATACCCCATATATTATGATTTTGAAGAAAATATATGAGAATCCTATCTTCTTTATTGACTAGACAGTAGCAAATTTAAAATTCAGAAAGGAGTTCGCAAAGGTGACAATATACCTGAAGTTGTTTATTGCTGCCCTTGAGGAAGCTTTCAGAAGATTAGACTGGTCGCAGAAAGGAGTCATTGTGAATGGAGAGTACCTAAACCATTTACAATTTGCAGTTGACATCGTGATCCAAAAGAATTAGAAGAAAATCTTAATCAGTTATGCAGTGTTAGTAAGGATTTCGGACTAAAGATGCATATGGCTAAAACAAAAGTAATGATGGACAACTATGCCATAGAAAGGAATATAATCATTGAAAGAGAAGTAATTGAAAAGGTGAATTCATATACTTATCTGGGACAAGTCATTAGCTGTAATAATGATAAATGGCTGGAAGTCAAGAGAAGAATAAATTTTGGATGGATAGCATTCAGGAAATATAGTCACATACTGAAAAGCAATATCCCAGTTTGTCTGAAATGTATACTCTCCACCATGATTTATGGAACTGAAACTTGTGCACTCACTAAAAGAATGGAAGAGAAGCTGAAAACTACACAGCAAAGAATGCAATGAATTATATTAGGAATCAGACTGTTAGATAAGAAGAGAAACACATGGATTAGGCAGCATACTCAAGTAAAGGACATTCTTATCAAAACTAAAGAACTAAAATGGTCTTAGACTGGACACATAGCTCGAAGGCATCATGATAGATGAACTAAGAAAATAACAGAATGGCACCCAAGAGGAGCTAGAAGAAAACCTGGAAAACAATAACAGAGATGGAGATATGAAATTCATGATTTTGTGGGTAGTAAATGAATGGCCATTGCACAAAACAGAAGGAACTGGAAAGTTGTTGGAGAGGCCTTCATCCTGTAGTGGATTGAAAATGGCTGATGATGATGCGGGTTGAAAGAGATGTCATAATATTCAGAATAGAAGAAGAGTGGAAGAAGGCCCAAGCAGAATTCAAGTGAGTGAACCCCACAAAAACCCACACCATACCCTCAATAACAAACAACAACAGCAGAGTAACATTAGATACTATTTGCACAGCCATTTACTGTGGCACTCTGGAAGCCACCAGGATGAATGGAAGAGAAACCAGAGACCAACATAAAAAAAAAAAAAAAAAAAAATGCAAAGAGACAAGGAACCACCAGCCTGGAAAAGATGGCTTCAGCAGAAGATAGAAGAGCAAAGCATGAAGATAAGCCAGCTGGGCGACAGAAGTAAGAAGGTGATCCAAAAAGTGAAGACCATCCTCAAGAGTAGAAGACCGGCAGAATTACTTAACAAGTACAGGTCACTGTTGAACAAAAGCCGAGAATTAGGGTTGAATTTGAAAGTGTCTGCAATTCTGCCCAGACACGATAGGAGGGAGTATATGAGAGCCTTGTCGATCAGTTCGGCCCTGGAAAGATTGTGCAAGGCTCAAGGGGTAGAATTTTTTTCAGCCTGGACTGTACTTGTTAAAAAGCGAGATTGCTTCTACAGGGATGGGATAAACTTAAATAGAAAGGGTGCAAGAATATTTGCTGATGCTATCGAGGCAGTGTTAGGTGGGTCGGAAAACTGCTAGCTTGGGGGGAGACAAAGACCAATAAATTGACAGTAGCCACTGGCAGAGGTGAAAGAGATTCTTGCACTGCTTCTATTAGAATGAGCAGAAGCCTGAAAATCAAGACGCATGATATTTCAGAGACTGCTGGGAGCCATTGCGGTACAAGTAAACACATGGGTTGTGTTATTGTAGCTAAGAATAGAAACAGGTGCAGGTATACTTGTGTGTACACCAATGCTAGGAGTTTAGTAAATAAATTTGATAAATTTGAGGTATTGCTCAAAACATCAAAGGCAGATACTGTGGGGATATCAGAGACGTGGTGTCACACAGATGTAAGGGATGCAGAACTGGAATTTGGGGAGTACAACGTCTACAGAAAGGATAGACAAGATAGGAAGGGGGGGGAGGGGTTATGCTATTAGTTAAGAAACACATAAAAACCAAGGAAGTGAAGCCAGTCGACATTGCTGGACAGTGCAGTGTTGAGTCAGTTTGGTGTGACATAAGCATTGGAAGATCAAAATTGAGAGTAGGAGTGTGCTATAGGCCTAATGACTCTGATGAGTATAATAAGAAACTGTACAGTGAAATAGAGTGGGCCAGTAAATCAGAGAGTCTTATAATGGGAGATTTTAATTTCCCAGATATTGACTGGAATTTGGGGGCTGGTCACTCACACACTAGCAAGGCTTTTGTGGATTTATTGGATGATTGTTTTCTACATCAGCATGTTCGGGAGGCAACTAGAGGGAGCAATACTCTTGATTTGATTATCAGCAGTGATTCTTCATGCATTAAGAATCTGCAGATAAATGAACCACTAGGTGGCAGTGATCACAGTGTGCTGAAGTGGGATTTACTCAAAGAGGTAACTACCATTAGGGGTAAAGGGAAGGGTTATTGCTTCCGTAAAGGCGACTACGACGGACTGAGACAGTATTTAAATTCTATACAGTGGGACCAACTGATGATGTTACCAACAGCAAATTCAAAATGGGAAGCATTCAAAGAACTTATCTTGGAAGGTACTAGGCTTTACATACCAACTAAGAAATATTGTTCAAGGTTTAGGCCAAAATGGATGTCAGATGAACTAATGAGGCATATGGCATAGAAGAAAAATGCATGGGATACTTACAAATTAACACATGACACAGAAGCCTATGATAGATACAAGTTGATATGCAACCAAGTTACAAAGGAGGTTAGGCAGGCGAAGGCAGATTACGAGAAATCCTTGGCAAGGGATGCAAAGAAAAACAGCAAAGAGTTCTTTACTTATGGAAACTCTAGAAGGAAGGGGATGAATTAGATTGGTCCACTTGATATTGATGGGTCAACTGTTGATGATCCTGCTCAGGTAGCTAACAAACTAAATGAATATTTTGCATCGACATTCACACATGAGGAGTTATTCAGCGAGGGGAATGCCAGAGGTGTATTCAACTCTAGCAGTAAGCTACAGAATCTTGAAATAACTGGGAGTAAAGTGGAGGAGAAACTGTTGAAGATAAACACACGACAGGCACCCGGGGTGGATGGGATCTATCCAGTTATATTAAAGGAGGCAGCAAAGGAAGTAAGCAAGCCCTTGGCCATAATTATGAGAGCTTCCTTGGACTCAGGGGAGGTACCCATGGACTGGAAATGTGCAAATGTGACCCCAATTCACAAAGGAGGATCAAAGGCTGACACAAGTAATTATAGACCTGTGAGCTTAACTTCTGTTCCAGGAAAATTAATGGAGGCACTGGTTAAAGAAGCACTGCAGGATCATTTAGACAATACTTCAGTTATAGCTCGGACACAGCATGGTTTTGTTAAGGGGAAGTCTTGCCTGACCAATTTGATTGGATACTATGATGCAGTCACAAAAGAACTGGATGCAGGGAATAGCTTTGATATTATATACTTGGATCTTAGAAAGGCTTTTGATACTGTTGCACATGGAAGACTGCTACACAGATTGGAGCAGTGTGACATTGGAGGCAAATTGCTGCTATTGATAAAGGGGTGGTTGAGGGGGAGAAGACAGAGAGTGGTAATCAATGGACACTGCTCATCGTGGACTAATGTTATTAGTGGAGTCCCTCAGGGCTCAGTGTTGGGTCCATTATTGTTTTCTGTATTTATAAATGATATTGATGATGGTATATCAAGCTTAATGTCCAAGTTTGCAGACGATACAAAGGTTGGCAGGGTTGTCAAGGACACTACTGACACTATGCTGCTGCAACAGGATCTGGAAAGGTTGAGCAGATGGACTGAGAGGTGGCAAATGAAGTTTAACATTGACAAATGTAAAGTACTACACATGGGAAACAGCAACCCCAGAGCAACGTATCAACTCTGTGGTACTACACTGACAGTGGTAGAGAATGAAAGGGACTTGGTGGTGGTTGTGCAGGCAGATATGAAGTTCCCTGAGCAGTGCAGACGGGCTGCAAGAGTAGCTCATGGAGTATTGTCAATGATATACAGGAATTTTTCCATCAGGGATAAGGAGGTGATTATTCCCTTGTATAAGGCAATGGTCAGGCCACATCTAGAGTACTGTATACAGGTCTGGAGGCCTCATTTCAAGAAGGATGTAGAGCTGCTGAAACGAGTACAGAGAAGGGCAACAAGATTAGTGAATGGAACAAAGGGGTGCTCTTACGAAGAAAGGCTTAAGTTTTGCAAATTACAGTGTCTGGAGACTAGGCACCAGCGAGGTGATCTGATAGAGGTGTATAAAGCCTTGAATGGTTTGAGCATGCTCAATGCTGATGGGATTCTTCCTCTAGATCAGAATAATCACCTGAGAGGGCATAAATTCATATTGAGAAAAGACAGATGTAGGATAGACGTGCGGAAATTTGCCTTTAGCCAGCGGGTGGTTGGTTGGTGGAACAGACTTCCATCCCTTGTAGTGGAGGTTGATAGCCTAAATAAGTTTAAGGCTCAGCTGGACAGGTATTTTGAACAAACAGAGGGGTGAAGTGGAAGTAGGTTTTTTTTTTTTTTTTTTGGCTGATGCTGCATAAGCTTGCTTTCTTGCATCAAATGCCTCTACTAATGCTAATGCTAATGCTAAGAAAGATATCATCCACAGCAAACACAGCCGTGATTATTCATCCATTAAGAATTTGCAGATTATCAATAAAATTCACTCATTTTATTGATGTCACCCCCTGACATTACTGTAAACACAATTAAAACTAAGTGATCTTGCATAGTTTTTTACCCTGGCACACCCCTTGAGGCTATTAAGCTTGTTTCTGTAGTATTAGCTTCCACTTATTTGAAACGTTCGGCCCTCAAAATATCTTCCCAGTATTGGCTGTTGCGACAATAAAGATAAAAATGATATAGGTAAAAATAACATCTCAAATTCTTGAGATGTTATTTTTTTTCTTATATCATGAGATGAAATGCATATCTATGATACCACTGAGTCTACCTACAGGTGTGAGTCATGCTGCTAATTTCTCCCCAGAATCCATGTAGAGTCTCTGTAGTCTTGAGTAATCCACAAAGGCTTTCAGAATATAGTCCTTCCTATTGTACCTGGGCAGAATTGCAGACACATACACATTCTGACCTCATAATGCATTTTTAAACGTTGTTCTATATTTACCCAACAACTCATCAGTTCATGTGTGCATAATATCATTAGCTCCCCACAGGTGTAAAGAGAACAGTAATAATGCTCCCTTTACAATTCTGACAATCTGTTGGTGATATCATTAATTGTTGCTTCCGGCAGACACACATACCCTAGTTCTATACCTCTATTACAAATATTTTATCCATTTCCCCGATAATGGAATCTCCCAATAAACCAAATCCTCTCAAACCAGAGAAGTATGCACTTGAATATTTTGTTCAGTGCCCCAAATTGGGTGTTCATGACCTGTCAGGTTGCTAGAATTTTCAGTCCCTGACGAGTTCTCAGTTACATTTATCGCCAGTGCAAGCACCTGTTTTTTAGCAGTGCACCAAGTTTTAATTTGAGATTGATATACTACTAACACTGGGAACAAAGAAAAGAGTCATAAGTTGAATGATGATTATCAACTAGATCAACTACATGATCCAGCTACATTCCAGAGGCTATGTAAGTGATGAACTTGTGACCTATATGGGAATCACTTATAGCCATTTCTGCTCGAATCACAATATCCTCAGACAAAATATTCAGTGTGGAGCGTGCAATAACTTGATTAAGGTAAGAATTAAAGTAGAAAAATAACAAAATTAAGAATAAAATTAATAATAAAAAATACGTTTACAAGATACCATAAAAAATTTAACTAAGCAAAATTAGTTTAAGAAGAGAAGAATTAAATTTGCAAGAATCACTGGAAATAACTTCACTACATTACTGGAATTAAATTTATAAAATTACAGAGAGAAAAGTGTATTATAAGATATTTGAACAAATTGAGGAAAAACAACAGTTTGTCCACTAATTATGTCTTCAGTCTTCTTGAATATAATCCCTCAGAGTCAGAACTATCAAAGATACATGTGGTCTCTCTGACTACTAATTCTTGAATTTTGAAGCAAAATGGTCTCATTGACAAAGCTCAGGCTATGTATTGTGGTGGCTAAAATTCCAGACACTCTCACATTGAACCCTAATTCATGGTATTTAGTATTAGTAAGACCAGTAATGCAAGTATCACTAAACTTTTACACTCAGCTGACATACCCCTGTCTTATTTCAACTGACACCTCCATGGCTAGGTGAGCAGGAGCAGCAGTGTGTAGCACACACACTTCTTGATTAGACCAGGGTTCGAGCCCGTAACCACCAAATACGGAGGATACAGAAAGGTCAGGGAATGACCATCGCTTATCCACAGAGCAATATGGCCTTAGTTGCTAATGCTCCTAAAAACCAGATAACAACAACAACTTATTTCAGCTGTTTCTGTTACTGAGTAATTTATGTCTGCAGAACAAAGACCAATGCAGCTGATTCAATTTGCAATAATATATGCTGATTGGGAATGCATTGCTGCTGTCCAAGAGAGATTTGGTATCAGGTCTGATGAGGAACTATCAATGATGTCAGGTGAGGAGGCAGAAAGGCTCTCAGAAGAGTGCATATGTTGCATCATTGGCATCTATGAAACGGAAGCAATCTCATCAACTTCATGTGAAGTGGTAGTTGCCTGAATTAATTCAGTTGCAGTGTCAGGTGTATAAAATGAGAAAGCATTTCCAGCTTAGCAGATGCCTAGGTAACAATTTGGAAACCATGTGACTGAAGCAAGAATATTCCTCTCTTTGTTCACATTGCATGTGCCAAATTGCAAAGCTTAAGTGGAAGCAAGAATATTCCTCTCTTTGTTCACATTGCATGTGCCAAATTGCAAAGCTTAAGTGGGAATCTGGCAAAAACCACAGGGAATTAGGATCCATGGGGAATTGTTTAGAAGTTTTGCAAAGAAGGATTCAAATCACCAGCTAGAGATATATATTCCGTTGGGATAGGCCCAAGTGAGAGTCTAAATTGGAAAGATAGTATAAATCAGGTATTGGATCATCTGATTTGGAATTTCTTAGGACATTGGGACAACATTGGGACAATTTTCATTCAGTCTTTAAATGTAACTGCTCTCTGAGCAGTTACATTTAAAGACTGAATGAAAATTACAAAAGCAGGTTTGACTAGCTTCTCTTTACATTGGAGGAGTTGGGAGATGCTGTTAAGCATATAAGGAAAACAAGTGCCTGAGCATGGACCATACTGCAAGGGAAACAATAAAAAAAATTTGGAGTCTTCTTTTATCTTACTTATTAAGAATGTTCAGTAATTGTCTTTGTGATGGGGTCATTCCATCTTTATTGAAGGATGCCTGCAATGCAGATTGCATCATACACAGAAAGAAAACCTTCATATGTTGTGGAGATCTTTGTGGATTTTCCTGGGGCATTCAATAAAATTAGTTGGAATAGTGTTCTTATGATGCCGAAGCTTGCAAAATGCTCATCTCAGATTTATTCTGTGATAAAACACTACTTTAAGAATAGAACTGTGACTGTGAGATCAGGGTAGGGATCAGTCACATGGATGGTGATTAAAGGTTGTCCACAGGGATCAGTATTCAGGCTATTAATAAATAATAATAATAAAAAAAATGTTTTTCAGAGAAGTGAGTGATCCACGCCTCCCAGTAAATTTCTCCTGTCTATGTTTACATGGTCACAGTAGCTGAATATCCATGTGATTCTGACATTTTGCACTGCATTCAAAGAACAAGTGAAAGTAGTAATGTGGGGGGGGGGGATTGAGACAACTAAGATATTATATAAAGTTTACGAAAATGAAATGGTGGCAGATTTTGAAACTTTGTTGAGGCTTTCACTGTGTAGAAAATGTTCTAAAATATAATGGCATACAGGCAATAATTAAAAAAAAAAAAAACTGCATCACCAATCTCCAAAAAACTAGTGTGAATTAAGGACGATTGCTAAAGAACTTTATGTGGAAACTATAAAGACCGGTCGTGTGTTTTCGGTCACGATGAGCAGCTTGTAGCTTGCAGATGGCAATTGAGGGTTTTGGAGAAATTATCCTGCTTTGTGCAAACATTTTGAATCAGAAGTTAAATATTCTGAATTATTAAATCGACTTTTAAATTTGGAATTTCTTAACTCTTTAGCACTAATGATCGACATCCTGTAGGAACTCTCTTACCTTTCAGAAGCTTTACAGAATCACAATGGTAAAAGCATATAAATTAATTATTCGAACTATCAATGCTATTGCTAATTTGAAAAATTCTAAAGGAAATTATGAAGCTAAAATTGAGAGCACGTTGAAGTGGAAAGAATTTGAAGGAATCAAAATCGAAAGTAAAAAAATTACCTCGTGACAAGTTATTAAATGCACTGTTTTATCCTTGAAGGATAAGTTATTAATGCAACAGGGTGATTTTAAATTAAATAAAGAAAATGACGATACCATTGAAAGAAATTTTAAACATATGCTACCCGAAATTATGGAATGTGAAAGAACTTTCATCTCAGTGGCAAGACAGTGAAAACTGAATAAGAAATTTTTAATTTTTCTGATAAAATATGAAATAAAAATTAATGATTTTAAAGATTTTGTCAAAGACAGTTTGTCTTTAAAATCGAATAAAATTCCCTTTTCAATTAAGAAAGTCAGAAGATATCTTTGAAACCATTGTGATTAGCAGTGCTGAAGCTAAGTGAGCTTTCAGCATAATGAATAATATTGTGAATAAATGAATGAATAATGTTGACAATTAAACAAGTTGCAGATTAAGATGACCATACATATAAATGGAAAACCATTGCTTCAAGTTGATCCGAATAATTATGTCAAATCATTCCATGACCGATCAGATTTACTCTGTAATCATCACTCAGTTATTGAGCAAAGCAGATTGACTATAAATATTAATAAAGAAGTAAATTGTATATGGCAATTTTTAGAATAAATTTTTCTTGAATAATGTGAAATAATTTTGTTTCTTGTAATCTGTGATTTTTTTGTGTACTTTTTCTTGAAAGTTTGTTTTTTATATAATATTTGTTTTTATATTGTGGAATGTTTTGTGATAGTTGTTACATTATTTGTGATATGAGAAATGTTTCATGTTATTTTGTATTCGCAATATTAAAATTTTATCATGAAAAATATGTATCCATTATATTTTTCTAGTTGTTAAAAAAAAGACGAATAAAAAAGGTGCACTTGTGCTCGGCAGATGGAGTAGATGGTTTATGCGAAACATTCTTCGTGTTTCTTTTAGCTATTTTGATTTGTATATATTGATTATGAAATAAAAAAGCTTTTTTATTGTAAATATTTTATTGATCATTCACAAATTTTCATAATTTCTGGAAGACAAGATAATGGATTTATGATAACTAAATTAAGAGATGTATACTTACGATTGCAATGTATCTAAATGTCTCTGTAAAACAGCACCGATTGATGTACCGATCTTGTAGTTGAAGTGACATACGCAGCTGTTAGGGGCACCTAACGATGGAATGTAACAAAAATGCGAGATGAAAAAAGAAATTGTTGACAAATATTTGTATTGTTGCAATCATACTTACTGCAGTAGTAAACTTCAGGAAGCATGATTGTGACGTCATACTATTCAGAAATTCTAAAAAGTTAGAACTTCAGACACTATTGTCTCCAGTTATGATCGTAAGGCAAGACATGATGACCAGGTTTTCAAGGGAGTTTTTTTTTTAGATAGACCTAGGAACATTTTACACATTCACTTATATGCATGGTTAAGGGGATCATAAGCCACATCTGTCCATCCCCTTTGAATCCGCCCCTGACTCAAGATTTCATAACGGTCACGAAAATGCATTAAGCGCTCTAATCACACTACTAGTAGTGCGACGTGGGAAGTGCCTCTGGTGGAAGCTGCAGATGACGTCACTTTCATGACTGATCAGATTTACTCGTTAGAAAGTCGGAAAAACTGTGAGCCCATTGTTAAAATATTCACAGCTCACCACTGAAATTGGGACTATCAAACTGAATGAACTGTGTATGTGGAGTGAGGGACAATATCTTCTGCCATTGTGAATACGACAATCTATATGCTTGACTTGTAAATAATGCACCTGGTGTAGATCACCTTGAGGAGGGTGGAGAACCATTGTTTTTACAATCTTATGAGAACTTTGCAAACTCGGACTTCAGCATTATTCTGTTGTTACAAATCGAGACAGTTGACATACTGCTTATTTGGCCCAAATAGCAATAATGTACATGAAAGTTGTAGATGAATTCTAAGAACAATTATATTAGTAACATCTAAAAAACTGAGCAAGCATGGATTTGTGGTCCCTGGTTCTGAAAATAGATGGGTACTTGTTTTTACACATGATGATGATAATACTAGCAAGTGGCTGGTGATACTAATACACATGTCTGAGGGCTGGATGTGTCTAACTGCATTGGACTAGACTTGTTTTTATAGAGAAAAATTGGGAGTTCCTGCAGTGTAGTGGGACACTGCAAGGTCATGATGTGATGTGATGTGGTGATCTGACTTTGTAATAATCCAGCTTTTCTGGGTGGAAAAGCTGGATTAAAATAAGTTTCCCTATTCATAAGACCTTAGTGTCAAAAGAGTTAGAGTTAGTGCTGTGAAAATTGGTGGGTATGTCATTTAGGGTGTGGGGAAGCGATGTGTAGAAGAAAAAAATTAGTTCAAATTTCCACAACCAGGGGTAAAACGGTGCTGCACATATGTAAAAGCTGTCATTTACTTCAAGACATGCTGCTTACACAAATGACATCCTGTTAGATAAAAGTAGAAAGGCCAATGCCACTGTCAATAACCATTATGGCTCTTAAAAAAAGGAACGTGCTCTCTTAGTAAAACTGTTCTACCAGAATAATAGTAACTCTAATGCAGCACTACATGAATATTGGAAACTTTAAAGTTTGCGTAAAGGACTTTTGACATCAGTGGGGCTTCAAAAACTAATAAAGAAATTTGAAGCAACCGGGGAGTTAGGTGTAATCCCAGGCAGGGGATGACCACGTATCGGAACGGAGGTAGTGGATGAAGTGGTGGTTGCAGTGGTCAGAATGTGAAACACTATCAGTCAGTAGTGCCTGCCAGAGGTGTGTCAAGAGACTTGAACCTTCCTTGGTCTACTGTATGTAAAGTGCGTCAAATAATTTTATGCTGGTTCCTGTACAAGATTCATGTAGTGCAAGAACTAAAGCCTTGTGATCGGCAACAACAATTTCTGACTCGTATGGAACTTATACATGGCTCGAATGATCTTGTGGTCCGATGAGGCACATTTCACTCTTCATGTGACTGTAAATGCACAAAACTGCCAAATATGGGGGAACTTCTCGTCCATCTGCTGTGCATGAAAGACCACTACAAAGTCCATACATTACAGTATGGTGTGATTCACAGCAGAGTTTATAATCGGACCATTTTTCTTTGAAGAGTCTACACCACATGGTCCCGTAAGGTGTGTGGTAACTAGTGCACGTACTGTGCTCTTCTAAGAGATTACGTTATTCCCGCTCTGCAAGAAAGGCAATGCTCAGAGACCATAGTGTTCATGCAAGATGGTGCTTCTCCCCGTGTTGATTGACAAGTGAAGGAACTGTTCCGTTCAATATTCGGAAACGATTGCATAATTTCTAGAGACTTTCTGCAGTTCTGGCCAGCCGGATCAGTAGATCTCAATCCCTGTGATTTCTGACTATGGGGATACTTGAAAGACAGTTTACCGTGGTGGCATACAGACGCTTTTCTATTTGAAAGCAAGCATTAAACAGCATGTAGCCAACATCCCCAATGAGATGATACGCGAAACTGTGTCGCAAGCAGTCCTATGTTTTCAGAATGTCATCTCAAGTGAAGGAAAGCACACAGAACAATATCTGTAGATTTCTAAATTCTGATATTAAAATCTAATCCTAAGTTAAGTATTCTATCTCATGCTTACAGTGCCAATTTCTCCCCTGGTGGCAGAAATTTGAACAATTTTTTTTTATTCTACAGATCACTTCCCCATACCCTAAATGACACCCACCGATTTTCACAGCGCTGTCTCTAACCATTTTGACACTAGGGTCTTCTGAATAGGGAAACTTATTTTATAACCACCCGGTACTTGTTTGGACTGATACTAATCTCTCAGCTTCATAGGAAATAGAGATTTCACTGTGTGGAAGTGGATTAATGAGGTAATCAGTTCCCCCCTTTTTGCCGCTATCTCCACTTACACTTTCATTGCCCCACACTTCAGTATGACCCCTGAGTAAATTTATATACTTTTTCATTCTTTGTCAGCGTTGTGAAACCAAGCTGATGTGAATCAACAACGTGAATGCTGTGCAAGGATATTGTGTCAGGCTGGTGGACTTTATCGTCATCATTGGATTTTTCTGAAATGATAATGCTTGTGCATAACACAGCTCCTTGCACTCTGATAGTGACCTGTAAACTGGTCAGCATGATCCTTGTGTTGTAATTTTCCCATTGAGACTGCTATCATAATTCTTTCTGTTGTAATACAGTGACTCGTTATGCCCTCAGGTGCTGCTATCATCAAGGTGTTGTGATGGCAGCACCTGATATATCATCTTGCAGCCCAAAGTACTGGCTGAATGGCTCCTTCTCCAGTGTCAGGTGCTCTCACCATCAAGTGTTTTTTATACTGAACGCTGACATTTTCAACTTGCATTACCAGGTTGGTGCAGCTCATTGTGCTGTACTGATACTTGGGTATTCAATACTCCCCAGAAACTTTTGCCATCCGGGTGGCATTATGAAGTAGCTGGATGGGGAAGTGTAATACAGTAATACCCCGAAGTTACGCGATAGGTGGGTCCAACAAAAATCGCTTAAGTCGAATTCGCGTAAGTCGGGGTATAACTTTGCATATAAATACATATAAATTTTGTTTATTTGGGACCAAGGACTAACAAAAACACTAGTTTAGAAGAAAAATATTTAATAAAATTGCAATTCTTTATGCATATTAATACAAAATATGTATTAAAAAAATAAATGAGTTACGTAAAAAAGTTATTTCAATGTCGATGGCTTCATAAAATCTAACAAATTCATCTGACGACACAGCTCCTTCTTATTTTCACGCAGAATTTCTTCGCAGCAAACTAATAATTTTTTATTCCTTGCTTTGTAGCTATAACGCGTTCTTCATTGGAGTCTGTTTTCTAAAATTTTTAAGCCCTTTTCAATTGAGCTGAGACCTGTTAAGCTTGCAATTGTCATGTGCTTTTCTGGTGGAACTGGGTCTGAAGTGTCGGATACTTCAGTGACGTTTTGCTCATGCATCTCTATGAGCTCATTCATTGTCAGCTTCTGACTACGTGAATCCAACAGCTTGTTGACATCATCACCATTGACTTCTAAATCTAATTGCCTGGCAAAATTAACAACTTCTTCTATCACATGAGCGACATGATCAGTTTCTGGCATTGTTTTCATCTCGTTTTTGAAAAAAAATGGATGAAGTTTCTTCCAGACACCACTCAAATGTTTTTTTGTGAATTTCATCCCAAGATTCTTCAGTGATTCTTACGGCATCTAAAACATTGAATTGTTTCCAAAAGTCTTTAACAGATATCTCACTATTTTGTCTCATAGCTTCATTCAGACGCGCAAACGAACGCCTCGTGTAGTAGGCCTTGAATGTTTTGATGACTTCCTGGTCCATCGGTTGAAACAAGCTGGTTGTGTTTGGAGGCAAAAACGCAACTTTCACACGTGGGTCAAAATTAATTAGGGTGGTAGGAGGGTGACTGGGTGCATTGTCAATAAGAAGCATCACTTTAAATGGAATCTGTTTAGACTTGCAATAACGTTCGACTTCGGGTATGAAGTGGTGACCAAACCAGTCCTCAAAAATGGAAGCTGTCACCCAAGCTTTATGATTTGACTTCCAAATCACTGGTAAGCTAATTTTAGATATATTTTTTAAAATGCTTGGGTTTTCGGAGCGATAAATTAAGAGAGGTTTTAACTTGCAGTCACCAGCTGCATTCCTGCCAACCATCACCGTCAATCGGCCTTTGGAAACCTTAAAGCCTGGAAAGTTTTTTTCTTCGTGAAAGCGATGTAATTTCCGACAAACGTTGAGCACGAATTCGAACGCACACATATAAATATGACAGTTGGAATGCAAATTCTTGTTTATGTGTGCAGCTCATGTGGCAGCAAAGTTGAATTTTGTTCATCTTTTGCTCTCACTCTCCGCCGTTGCATCGTATATCGATAGCATACGAAAAATGACCTTGAAGATAGTGGGCAGCAGTGTTGCCAAACGAAAAAAATCAAGAACCGTGTAACTCCGAGTTCGCGTAAGTCGGGGTATTACTGTACTTCGCAATATTATAAAATTTTCTGTTATTTACAAATGTGACTTGAGCGATCCAGAGCAAAAATTAATTGCATAATTTAACATTATATTTATTTAATGATAATCTGTACAAAAAACATTGAAAAAATTTAATATTGGCTAGTGTTATATTTTTTAATTAAAAAAATGAAAATTCCAACACATAAACACACTAAATATAACAAATACGGTACTTTTTGTTTAAAAAGTAGACTATTTTAATAACAAATTAAAAAAAAAAACATTTTTATTAGAATTCAATGTAAAAAAAATAATGAAAAATGTTTAAACTTAAATGTTTAAATTTAAATGTTTTCTGATTTAACTTCTTACTCATTATGGGTTCTTATTTTGTTTTATTTTATTGCAATATAGGTAAAAATTCAGATCTTGGGTACCACTCCATACTTCGACTAAAAGTCAGGAAGAAGGCAGTGATTGGAAGGTTCCACTCACTGTTTTCCCCTACTCCCTGTCCTCCTAGGTTGACATGCCTAGGGTGTTTATCCCTCACTTTCCACTGTTTTAAATTTGAATTATTTGAATTTTTGAATTTATTTATTTAAGCAAACATGCTTGCTTAAACAGTAGTTGGAACTTGTTTTCCGATTTTAGAACAGGATGGATAAACACCCTACCTACACTAAGCACCCCCCTCCTCGACAACACAAAAACAATCAGAAATGAAAGCGCATTCACAATAATCACCCAATCACATAACTCAACCATACAATCACTCTGTTCTATGACCATGCCCACTGCGCAGAGACAAGTAGTACCCAAATAATAGATTTTAGCCACCATATATATTATTATATTTGGGCACCTTTACCAAGACAGACAGTTCACAAAATTTAACGAATTTAACATGGTGTACTAGCTTGCGGAATTATAATACTCAACATGCTGTAGAGATGGCTGCGGAGTGAGTGAGTTAATACGCTGAGTCGACTCAGGAAGTATCTGAAAGATTCGAATAACAAAAGTAACTCAGTGAATCGCAGAATTCAACCAACATATCGATGCTGTCAACTGGCTGGCATCTGATAGCTCAGCATAAAGCACACGGCAATATTCTCATTAATCTGGATTTTCAGCATTGAACCATGCAGTGGCCGCATGACATCAACACAATGATCAAATAGTGGGAGGTCTTATAACTGCGTAGGTAGGTTATGTACCAGAAAACTGAGTTCTACCGATCTTTCGGTGTCCAGTCACAATTCCAGCTCGATTGGTGTCCGCTCCTGTTGCATTGACCTCGATCGCATAGTATATTCAAATTAATATTGATCGAGATCATTACCATACTGTACTGTGAGAAATGCTTAAATTTTAGCCGGGCGGTCAGTTGAATTCACCAGGTGGTGCACCCATTCGATAGGTCCTGGGGAGAACACTGGGTATTCTAGCTCAAAGATAGAAGTGCTTGGTCATCTAGTATGACTTCAAAAGCAGAGTATTTCCTGGTGCTGTGCTTATGTTCCTAACCTTGTAATATACTGTGGACTTGACTCATAATTTTAACTTTGGTCTATGCTACAGATTTAACTCACAATCTCAACTTTGCTCATTCTCAACCTTGGGCTGTGTTATGGATTTGATTCACTATCTCAACTGTGGACTGTAGCATGGACTTTACTTTTTTTTTCCCCTTCTCTTTTGATGACCCTGTCACTATTGAAACTGGGTAGGATTCTTCTATCAGTACTAAAATGTTTAGAATGATAGTAGTAGACAGTCTGCCTTCACTGATCAGCTTTGCTGAGTACACTACCCTCACATACACAGAGCAGAGTTGCCATAGTGTGGCTCAGAACTGCTTTCACACACACACACACACACACACACACACACACACACACACACACACACACACACACACACACACACACACACACACACACACACACACACACACACACACAAAAATCCCTGTTATAGAATATATTCCCTGTTTCTTGAACAGTTGAATTACTCAGAATTATAGCTACCTATTGGATCAGCACCTTTTGTCCATAGTGATCCAACCTATAGCCAGATGCATGAGAGTAGCTTGAATGTGACACTTAAGCACCTGATTAGTTCACAATTTTGTTTGGCATCAGATCTCTTAACTTTCTTAAAATGGTAATTAATCAGGAATCTAATCTATTATGGTTTTTTTTTTTGAAATATGTGTAGATTATTTAATGTGGCTAGTTCTTATATATATGTTTAAAAATTATTTTTGGAGTATTAGGTGAAAAAATTTTTTATACTTTTTTTCAGACAGAAGTATCATGTTATGGCATGTAAAAGCATTTAATCAGAAAGATCATAGGTAACGTATCAAATTGAATTATATTTTAATTTATTTATTTGAAGAATTATTTGAATTTATTTATTTAAGCAAACATGCATGCTTAAACAGTAGTCATCAACGCACACAAAACAAACTTAATCATTCATGAGATGATGACCGATGATGAAGTTGCCATTACTGATGCACTTATACAGGGTGAGGCAGGGGAAACAGTGATTTTAAAAACTCAGTAATTAATTAGAGTTTGTATTTGACAAGTTATAAATATGCTATCTGAAAGTACATAGCATGCCTCTTTTTTTTGAAGATGATATCTTCGAGATGACCTCTGTTTTCCCTGCTGCTTCTAATTTTTCCCATGACACAACATAGTATCTCCAAAGGAATTCCAGTACTTTCTTCATAAATTCTTTCTTTTAGCTCTTCAATATTGTGTGGGTGATGAGAATCCAGCTTGCTTTTTAAGTTCCCCATAAAAAGTCACATGTTGACAGGTCTGGAGGCATTAGAGGCCAAGAAATGTCACCATTCCTAGAGATTATTAGTTATGAAAAAGCAGTCATACAGCATTCATTGACACCCTGATGGTGTGAGGTGTTGCACCATCTTGTTGAAACCAACTGGCATCATTAAATTGAGGAAATCTAGCAGCTAGTTCATTAGTCAATAAAGTTGTGATCATGTTAGAATAGCTGCCCGATGTCATGGTTTTTACCCTTCCATTATCATTAAAAAAATATGTGCCAAATAATGCTGTGAGATGAAATCGCACACTGCACTGTTACCCAGTCACCGTGCAGTGGTTGCTGGTGGAATTAGTGAGGTGTTCCTTCAGCCAATAATGGAAGTTTTGTTTATTCACAAAACCAATTTAGATGAAAGTGAGGTTCATCAGACATCCATAGATTGTGAAAAAAGTCTTCATCATGATGCATTTGAGTTAGCATTTCTTGACAACATTTTTTAAGGGCAAGGAGGTCACAAGGTTTTAATTCTTGCAGTACATTACCTTGTAAGGATGGAAAAATATATCCCAGTGTAATATTCATCATACTTATTTTAGTCCCCGACAGCTGTGATGTTTTATGGTGTACAGCATTTCTTATTCTATGTAGAAGCTTCTTTTTGATAGCGTAACTAGTTTCTTCATTTACGTACCCATGTTTTAAAACTCCCTGCTCAGATCCCTATGTATGGTTGCTGAGTCTGGGTGACCTTAGCCTGCAAAAAAAAAAAAAAATAAATAAAGAAAGAAAGAAAGAAAAAATAAAATTGTGTGTTTTTTTTAAATTTTATTTCCCCCCACAGTGCTGTGATGAGAGGAACTGAAGGAATGCTTGAGTAAATGAGTGTAAGCTAAGGTGAAGCTAAGGTGAAACTTGATCTTATTATCTGTCCTGCTCCCCCCATGCCTGGTATGGTAACTTGAGGTTGGCGATGTTCCACATGTCCCTAGACTACAAGGCCAGATGAACAACATAACCCCAAACTACACTACATAAACACTTATGTGCACTCTGGAATGCTTATCCATAGTGCCCATATTCTGGATGCCGTGGTTTAGTCTGTGTGGAAGAATGAGTGAAAGAGGGCAAATGGGAGTGTGACTGTTGTCCATTGTCTCTTTTTGTTGACCCTGAATATTTGTACATTAAACAAGAAAAAAAAAAAAAAATCAAGTATCTCATGTGCATGTAAGTATGGCTATGTTGTGAGCTCTGCAGATAGTAGATGCACCCTGATCAGGACTGCAATTAGTGGATAACCAATTCCCAAAACTGCCCTTGCTAATGCCATGCTGATTTCTTTTTAGGTGGCATAGCAGGGGACACTGACACTGATTTCAGCTGGTCTAGCCAGTTTGGGAATGTCACATTATTCTGACCATATGTATATTTTCAAGTTGGTGACCAGAACTAGGGTGTGCTATATGGTGATCTCATATAGAGTACCCTAGTTCTATGACTTTAATCCTCCCCATCATCAAACTCTGGGCATTGCCCATTCTCTCCCTACCCCCCTATTCCAAATTTTCACCTGGTGAGCCCTACCGCTATAAATAGTTTTGCTGCTCTTAATAGTTATCCCCCCCTGTGGAGAGTGGGTTGCCTCTGCAGGGGATGCTCCTTCTGTTCCCTATCCTTCATGATGAAATCTTTCCTATCATCCACCCTCTTTACCTAACTATCTTCCATAGCTTGAACTGTCACCCCACTTTCTTTTCTAACAAAAACTTTTTTCTCTCTCTCTCGGTCTTTTTTTTTTGGGGCCCTCCCTGGTAAGCTAAGGTGAAGCTGGGGTTTGCCTAGCCTAAGAACTTGATCGTATTATCTGTCCTGCTCCCCATACCTGGTACGGTAACTTGAGGTTGGTGATGTTCCACATGTCCCTAGACTGCCAGGCCAGATGAACAACATAACCCCAGACTACACTACATAAACACTTATCTCTCACACTATCTGGCCTTTACAGGGTACTGTATTCAACACAACTGATTGCAGTTGTGGGGAAACACTTGAACATAAACACTATATACACTACGTACTGATAATATTTTGAAGACTAAATACTCAAGGCATAATACATTATGGGTTGAGATTAACTATATAATATCTGTGTAAATACACCATAGTTTACCCATAAATTTAACTACATACATAGTGTAATGGCATCATTTAGATTTTATCTCATATTGTGGCTGCCTTCACAACGAGATACCAGGTATTGAACTACTTCAAATAAATACTGCTTCTCTAGTAGAGCAGACTACTGTTATTTATTCTCAGTGGGCACCACCACCACCCAGACGTGTTTCGGAGCTTGTTGGCTCACTCATCAGTGGGCAGGCAGGTATCCTGATAATGCAGTCATGCCATCACAGTTGCGAAGTTAATTCCACAATATGAGAGATACGAAATGGTGAAGATTATGATAATATTTTGAAGACTAAATGATCAAGGCATAATACGTTATGGGTTGAGATTAACTATACAGGGTGTCTCAGAAATACACGGCATAACTTCAGGAATGAGTTCCTCATATGTAGACATTAAAAATATTTTATATCAACATAGTTCCGGAAATGCTTGGTTCCCGAGTTATTAACTGGAATGTCATCTCCCACAGGTGATTTCCTTCATCACAAAGTACTGACAGAATGTGGTGGTTTTCCATTCCAACCATATACTCAAATCAGGAGCAAGCGGATATGCACTGTATGTACAGTTTGGCAAACGGCAGACCTCTGGAGGCTTGTCGTTTGTACCACAAAAGGGTCCCAGAACAAAGATGTCCAGATAGGAAAACGTTTGAAGGTATCCATCACCACCTTTGTGAACATGGGACCTTTACACCTCGTGCTGCTGACAGAGGACGACCAAGATCTACGATTCCTGAAGTTGTTTGGTTTTCAGGAGCATTAGCAACTAAGGCCATATTGCTCCCGGATATGCGGTGGTCATTCCCTGAAATTTCCGCATCCTCCATATTTGGTGGTGACGGGCTCGAACCCCGGTCTAATCAAGAAGCATGTGCTACGCACTGCTGCTCCTTCCCACCTGGCTACGGAGGACCGGCTCCTGAAGTAGAGAAGATTTTGGATGTTGTGCATGCCACTCCTGGAATCAGCACATGCAGAATAGCAATGCAACTGGCTGTTCAATGTTACAGGCCTTGTCACCAGCAGATTACCCTGCATGAGTAATGTTCTGCCAGTGGTTCTTGCAGCAGTGTGGTACAACTCCTCACTTTCCTGCCTTAGTGATATTCACAGATGAAGCATAGTTTACATGAGATGGAATCCAAAACTTTCATAATTAGCATGTATGGGCTGAGGAAAACCACATACAATTCTTCCCTCACATCACCAACAGTGGTTCAACCTGAACATCTGGGTGGGCGTTTTTGGCGATAAGTTATTTGGGCCCCATGCACTTCCAAACAAACTCACAGGGCAGGTGTACAGAAACTTTCTGGAAAACAACATGCCTGATTTTTTGGATGACACATCACTGATCATTCATCAACAAGCACACGTCATGCACGATGGCTCTCCTGTACATTTCCAGCCACCTAGCCTGCAATTATCTAAATCAAAGGTTTCCTGGTCGGTGGATAGGTAAAGGTGGACCAACTGCCTGGCCTCCACACTCATCTGATTTCTTCCCCACTAGATTTCTTCTTATGGGGCCATTTAAAGTCGTTGGTGTTTTTGACTTCGGTAGCTGATGTGGAAACTCTCCGCAATTGAATTGTGGCAGGTTGTGAGACGATACGAAACATGCCAGGAATTTGGTATCATCTTCGTGAGTCCATGAAACGTCGATGTGAGGCCTGTATTCGGGCAGAAGGTGGATATTTTGAACAATTACTATAAGGTGATGTGAACAGTTAAGTATCATAGACAGACCTTCAAAACTCAGAAACCAATCATTTCTGGAACTATGTTGATATAAAATATTTTTATTGTCTACATATGAGGAACTCATTCCTGAAGTTATGCCGTGTGTTTTTGAAACACCCTGTATAATATTGGTGTAAATACACCATAGTTTACCCATAAGTTTAACTTCATACGTAGTGTAATGGCATTGTTTAGATTTTATCTCATATTGTGGCTACCTTCACAATGAGATACCAGGGTATTGCACTACTTCAAATAAATAATGCTTCTCTAGTAGAGGAGAGTACTGTTATTTATTCTCACTGGGCACCACCACCCAGATGCGTTTCGGAGCTTGTAGCCTCACTCATCAGTGGGCGGGCAGGTACCCTGATAATGTAGACATGCCATCACAGTTACGAAGTTATCTCGTTGTGAAAGTAGCCACAATACGAGATAAAATCTAAACGATGCCATTACATTACGTGTGTAGTTAAACTTATGGGAATACTATGTACTGATGTACCCATGCACGCTAAGCACACCCATGTACAACATAGCTATGTACTGTGTAATGGCATAAGCAGATGGTACAGGATCTTGATTCTTAAGCTTAAAGCGAATGCACAATAAATCTTGAGCAACCTCATAATTGTTGTTATTTTTGTAAAATACCTTGATGTGAAAACACTTTCTGCACCATTCCACTGTTCCATGGTTCCATGGCTTGATGTGGACAAGATTATGTTGGGTGATGCAATTCTCTCCACCACACCAGTATCCAGAAAACCAGTTTTTAAAATCACCATTTTCCTGCCCCACCCTTATATAGAACAACCTTTTTCCTACATATATGAAAAGCAAGTATACTATTTAATAGAGGAATGGGAAGAAATTTCTACACGAAATGAAATAATGATAACATATAAATCCAGTCAAATATCTTTAATATAAATACTTTGTAGCTTTCGAGATAATCGTGTCTCTTTTTCAACAGAATTTGAACTTAACGGATAGAGTTATGCATGTAGTGAGATGTGTGAAGGCACATTATTCAATCATTAAACTGGCATTCATTGTTGCTGCAGGGACATGCACAGTTCTTCTCCAGCGCTTGCCGAGGTATAAAACGGTTGTCTCCAAGATTGGGAGACTCATGAATTTGCAGCGGTTCATGGCTTTCGAATTGCTTAATATATCAAGTGACTCTAGCTATAGGCGGTGGTGGAAGTGCCGGTCTATTATTTCATAGTCTCGCTTGGGATTGAGGTCGTGGTGGGTAGCCCAGAAGTGCTCTGCGATTACAGACTGGTCGGCTCACTAAGGTGGATTGCTCTGTCGTATTCTGCAAGTCAGTCTTGAAGATGCCTCGAAGTCTCTCCTACGTAGCAGCTGTCACAGTCTCTACAGATTATGCGGTATATTACACTGTTGCATAAGAGAGGTGTGATGGGGGTCTTTACACTGGAGACCAGGGAACGTAGGCTCCTACCAGGCAACTGCACGCATTTTACGCGGTATTCCCTGAGGATTTCTGAGATCCGGCCTGACACACATGGATAGTAGGGAATGTAGGCGGTAGGTATATTGTCCTGAATTGGTGGTCTGTGAGCTCTTGTGCTTGCAATAGGCTCTTGTCTAGTATGTATGATGGGTAGCCACAATTGATTAAGTCTGCCCTCACATGAGAAATCTCGCTACGCCTGGCTGCATCTGTGCTGGAATGGCTCCAAGCTCTTGAGAATAGAGTGCTGGCAGTGCTGTTGAGATGACTGGGGGCATGGCTGGATCTGTAGTTTGTGAATTGCCCACACCACATCGGCTTACGCTATACTGAGGTTTCCAGGTGTGAGCCCACACATTTTACTAGGACATCCAAGAATGGGAGTGATCCGTTGACCTTTAACTCTAGAGTGAATTGGATGAATCCACACAGGGAATTGAGATATTCTAGTAATGTTGTTTCAGAGCCACGTGGGATTACTGTGAAGATGTCATCAACATATCTGCACCATGTTGTAATAGGTACAGGTGGGTTCAGCAATATCTGTTCTTCTAATTCTTCCATGGTGATGTTGGTTACTACAGAGCTAACAGGGGCACCCATAGCAGTGCCATGTACTTGTTGGTATACGGGATCCTCGAAAGTGAAGGTGCTGTTTGACAAACACAGGTTAAGGGCGGTACAATGTCGTCGGTAGACAGTGATGTTCTGTTTGGAAGGTTTAAGTCATTCTCAAGGAGCCTCTTGGTGCAGCGGCCTGCTGGACAGGGATTGATGTGAATAGCGACACTACATCAAATGATGCCATAACAGCAGTGTCAGGAATCAAGAGGTCTTTAATAAGGCGAATAAATTCGCCGCTGTTGTTGAGAGTGTGCATGGTATTTCCTACAATAGCACTTTTGGGCTACCCATCACGACCTCAATCCCAAGCAAGACTATGAAATAATAGACCACTCCCGGCACTTCCGCCACCGCCTATGGTTAGAGTCACTCAATATATTGAGTAATTCGAGAGCCATGAACCGCTGCAAAGGCATGAGACTGTACCCCATCTTGGAGACAGCTGTTTTATACCTCGACAAGTGCTGGAGAAGAACTACGCATGTCCCTGCGGCAACAATGAATGCCAGTTTAATGATTGAATAACGTGCCTTCACACATCTCTAATGATATCAAGAGTAGGAGACCGGCAGAATTGCTTAACAAGTACAGGTCACTGTTGAAAAAAAGCCGTGAAATAGGGTTGAATTTGAAAGTGTCTGCAATTCTGCCCAGACACGATAGGAGGGAATATATGATGAGAGCCTTGTCGATCAATTCGGCCCTGGAAAGGTGTACAAGGCTCAAGGGGTAGAATTTTTTTCAGCCTGGACTGTACTTGTTAACAGGAGAGATTGCTTCTACAGGGATGGGATACACTTAAATAGAAAGGGTGCAAGAATATTTGCTGATGCTATCGAGGCAGTGTTAGGTGGGTCGGAAAACTGCTAGCTTTGGGGGAAAACAAAGACGAATCGATTAACAGTAGCCACTGGCAGAGGTGAAAGAGATTCTTGCACTTTTTCTATTGGAATGAGCAGAAGCCTGAAAAACAAGATGCAGGATATTTCAGAGAGTGCCGGGAGTCATTGCGGTACAAGTAAACACATGGGTTGTGTTAGGGTAGCTAAGAATAGAAATAGGTGCATGTATACTTGCGTGTACACCAATGCTAGGAGTTTAGTAAATAAATTTGATGAATTTGAGTTATTGCTCAAAACATCAAAGGCTGATATTGTGTGGATTTCAGACACATGGTGTCACACAGATATAAGGAATGCAGAACTGCAATTTGGGATGTACAATGTCTACAGAAAGGATAGACTGGATAGGAAGGGAGGAGGGGTTATGCTATTAGTTAAGAAATACATAAAATCCAAGGAAGTGAAGCCAGTCGACATCGCTGGACAGTGCAGTGTCGAGTCAGTTTGGTGTGACATAAGCATTGGGAGATCAAAATTGACAGTAGAAGTGTGCTATAGGACTCTGATGAGTATAATAAGAAACTGTACAGGGAAATAGAGTGGGCCAGTAAATCAGAGAGTCTTATAATGGGAGATTTTAATTTCCCAGATATTGACTGGAATTTGGGGGCTGGTCACTCACACACTAGCAGGGCTTTTGTGGATTTGTTGGATGATTGTTTTCTACATCAAGGCTGATAATCAAATCAAGGAATACTCTTGATTTGATTATCAGCAGTGATTCTTCATGCATTAGGAATCTGCAGATAAATGAACCACTAGGTGGGAGTGATCACAGTGTGCTGAAGTGGGATTTACTCCAAGAGGTAACTACCATTAGGGGTAAAGGGAAGGGTTATTGCTTTCGTAAAGGTGACTACGATGGACGGAGACAGTATTTAAATTCTATACAGTGGGACCAACTGATGATGTTACCAACAGCAAATGCAAAATGGGAAGCATTCAAAGAGCTTATCTTGGAAGCTACTAGGCTTTACATACCAACTAAGAAATATTGTTCAAGGTTTAGGCATAAATGGATGTCATATGAACTTATGAGGCATATGGCAGAGAAGAAACATGCATGGGATACATACAAATTAGAACATGAAGACACAGAAGCCTGTGATAGATACAAGTTGATCTGTAACCAAGTTACAAAGGAGGTTAGGCAGGCGAAGGCAGATTACGAGAAATCTTTGGCAAGGGATGCAAAGAAAAACAGCAAAGAGTTCTTTACTTATGTAAATTCTAGAAGGAAGGGGATGAATCAGATTGGTCCACTTGATATCGATGGGTCAACTGTTGATGATCCTGCTCAGGTAGCTAACAAACTAAATGAATATTTTGCATCGACATTCACACATGAGGAGTTATTTAGCAAGGGGAAAGCCAGAGGTGTATTAAACTCTAGCAGTAAGCTAGAGAATCTTGTAATAACTGAGGGTAAAGTGGAGGAGAAACTGTTGAAGATAAACACAAGAAAGGCACCCGGGGTGAATGGGATCTATCCAGTTATATTAAAGGAGGTAGCAAAGGAAGTAAGCAAGCCCTTAGCCATAATTATGAGAGCTTCCTTGGACTCAGGGGAGGTACCCACAGACTGGAGATGTCCAAATGTGACCCCAATTCACAAATGAGGATCAAAGGCTGACACAAGTAATTATAGACCTGTGAGTTTAACTTCTGTTCCAGGAAAATTAATGGAGGCACTGGTTAAAGAAGCACTGCAGGATCATTTAGACAAGACTTCAGCTATAGCTCGGACACAGCATGGTTTTGTTAAGGGGAAGTCATGCCTGACCAATTTGATTGGATACTATGATGCAGTCACAAAGGAACTGGATGCAGGGAATAACTTTGATATTATATACTTGGATCTTAGAAAGGGTTTTGATACTGTTGCACATGGAAGACTGCTGCACAAATTGGAGCAGTGTGGCATTGGAGGCAAATTGCTGCTATGGATAAAGGGGTGGTTGAGGGGGAGAAGACAGAGAGTGGTAATCAATGGACACTGCTCGTCGTGGACTAGTGTTATTAGTGGAGTCCCTCAGAGCTCAGTGTTGGGTCCATTATTGTTTTCTGTATTCATAAATGATATTGATGATGGTATATCAAGCTTAATGTCGAAGTTTGCAGACGATACAAAGGTAGGCAGGGTTGTCAAGGACACTACTGACACTATGCTGCTGCTGGAACAGGATCTGGAAAGGTTGAGCAGATGGGCTGAGAGGTGGCAAATGAAGTTTAACATTGACAAATGTAAAGTACTACACATGGGAAACAGCAACCTCAGAGCAACATATCAACTCTGTGGTACTACACTGACAGTGGTAGAGAATGAAAGGGACCTGGGGGGTGGTTGTGCAGGCAGACATGAAGTTCTCTGAGCAGTGCAGATGGGCTGCAAGAGTAGCTCATGGTGTATTGTCAATGATATATAGGAATTTTTCTAGCAGGGATAAGGAGGTGATTATTCCCTTGTATAAGGCAATGGTCAGGCCACACCTAGAGTACTGTATACAGGTCTGGAGGCCTCATTTCAAGAAGGATGTAGAGCTGCTGGAACGAGTACAGAGAAGGGCAACATGATTAGTGAATGGAACAAAGGGGTGCTCTTACGAAGAAAGGCTTAAGTTTTGCAAATTGCAGTGTCTGGAGACTAGGCACCAGCGAGGTTATCTGATAGAGGTGTATAAGGCCTTGAATGGTTTGAGCATGCTCAATGCTGATGGGATTCTTCCTCTCGCTCAGAATGATCACCTGAGAGGGCATAATTTCAAATTGAGGAAAGACAGATGTAGGATAGACGTGCGGAAATTTGCCTTTAGCCAGCGGGTGGTTGGTTGGTGGAACAGACTTCCATCCCTTGTCGTGGAAGTTGATAGCCTAAATAAGTTTAAGCTCAGTTGGACAGGTATTTTGAACGGACATAGGGGTGAAGTGGAAGTGGTTTTTTTTTGGCTGATGCTGCATAAGCTTGCTTTCTTGCATCAAATGCCTCTACTAATGCTAATGCTAATGTCTCATTGCACGCATAACCGTATCCGTTAAGTTCAAATTCTGTTGAAAAAGAGAAATGATTGTCTTGAAAGCTACAAAGTATTTATATTAAAGATATTTTACTGGATTTAGACGTTATCATTATTTCATTTAATCATGGATCCCAGTACAACAGGCCCATTTATACTCATGTGTTCTCTTTATGGCCATAACATTTACAGTGATTGTGTCCAGCCGCAGAAGTCCTTCAATTCAATAGTCCGCAACAGACATCTGCGCTTTGTGCATAGGTGAAAACCAACTGCATCATCCCTAAAGGGTTCCGCTATAAAGCCCCATTTAGCAACACGTGCATGGACCATGCCTGCTTTAACTTCAGTCTGCAAACCTTGAAATTATGCATAACCCATCTTCACTATGAAATGAAGTGAGCTGGCTACAACAAATTCAGACTCTTACAAGAACTACAAGGTAAGATCTTGCCTATCATATTTACCAACTTTGTACATACCATCTGTCGCCGAGCAAACCACATCTCTGTTACTTATCGTTCACGATAACAACGAAAATTTATTAACTTAAGATAGAGGCCAACACCTCAAGAGCAAACACCCATTCAACTGACACGACTTCCTTCGTCCTAAACGTGAGCAGCAAACAACTAACCATGGAGCATCTCAACATCTCGACCACTGGTATGAAGTTCGCTGTCGTGCCATCGAAATCACTGGTAACACAGTTCGCTATGGGAGTAGAAGCAAGCATTACCAACCTCGCTGAAGAAACTGCTAATGAAATCCATTTCAGAACAGCCACCATTCTCCGTAGCACACGACCCACCTGCTCAAACCTGAACCACCATCAACACACCACCCTTTCATCTATAAGAAAGGACAACACCATTGTCGTACTTCCTGCTGACAAAGGACATCAGACTGCCGTATTAGACCGGTCAGCCTACCGAGAGAAAGCCCCAGCCCTCCTACTAGACCCCGCCGTATATGAACCTGTGGCAGATCCACCCATTAAGGTCTTAAAAAACATCTGGAGTCATGCATCAATAAGCTTGTCCATGCATGGTTTAAAGAAAAGAAAATCTCTGCTCCAACTCGTCGACTCCTTCATGCCATGGGCTGCCAACTGCCACAGTTTTATGGATTACCGAAAATCCATAAGCCAGGCATTCCTCTCAGACCCAGTGTCCTGCTGCAATGCACCTACGTATGAACTGTATGAAGTGCATGTTTCCTCTCACCTCTTGTAGAAAATACCATGCACACCGTCAACAACAGCGGCGAATTTATTTGCCTTATTAAAGACCTCTCGATTCCTGACAATGCTGTTATGGCATCATTTGATGTAGTGTCGCTATTCACATCAGTCCATGTCCAGCAGGCCGTGCACTGCACCAACAGGCTTCTTGAGACTGACTTAAACCTTCCAAACAGAACATCACTGTCTACTGACGACATCTGTACCGCCCTCAACCTGCTTCTCAAGCAGCATCTTCACTTTCGAGGATTCCGTATACCAACAAGTACATGGCACTACTGTGGGCGCCCCTGTTAGTTCTGTAGTAGCCAACATCGCCATGGAAGAATTAGAAGAACAGATATTCCCAAACCCACCTGTACCTATTACAACATGGTGCAGATATGTTGATGACATCTTCACCGTCATCCCACGTGGCTCTGAAACAACATTACTAGAATATCTCAATTCCCTGTCTGGGTTCATCAAGTTCGCTCTAGAGTTAGAGGTCAACGGATCACTCCCGTTCCTGGATGTCCTAGTAAAACGTGTGGGCCCTGGAAACAGTATACCATAAGCCTATGTGGTGCAGGCAATTCACAAACTACAGATCCGGCCATGCTCCCAGTCATCTCAACAGCACTGCTCACACTCTATTCTCCAGAGCTTGGAGCCATTCCAGCACAGATGTAACGAGGCGTAGCGAGATTTCTCGTGTGAGGGCAGACTTAATCAATTGTGGCTACCCAACATACGTACTAGACAAGTGCCTATTGCAAGCACAAGAACTCAAAGACCACCAACTCAGGACAATATACCTACTGCCTATGTTCCCTACTATCCAGGTGTGCCAGGCTGGATCTCAGAAATCCTCAGGGAATACCTCATAAAATGCATACAGTTGCCTGGTAGGAGCCTACGTTCCCTGGTCTAAAGTGTAAAGACCCCCCCATCACACCTCTCTTATGCAACAGTGTAATATACCGCATAATCTGTAGAGACTGTGACAGCTGCTACGTAGGAGAGACTTCAGGCGTCTTCAAGACCACTTTGCAGAACACGACAGAGCAATCCTTAGGAACACAATAGACCAGTCTGCAATCGCAGAGCACTTCTGGACCATCCACCACGACCTCAATCCCAAGCGAGACTATGAAATAATAGACCACTTCCGGCACTTCCGCCACCACCACCACCACATATGGTTAGAGTCACTCAATATATTGAGCAATTCGAGAGCCGTGAACCGCTGCAAAGGCATGAGACTCCCTATCTTGGAGACAACCGTTTTATACCTCGGCAAGCGCTGGAGAAGAACTGTGCATGTCCCTGCAGCAACAATGAATGCCAGTTTAATGATTGAATAATGTGCCTTCACACGTCTCACTGCATGCATAACTCTATCCGTTAAGTTCAAATTCTGTTGAAAAAGAGACACGATTGTCTTGAAAGCTACAAAGTATTTATATTAAAGATATTTTACTGGATTTATAAGTTATTATTATTTCATTTCACCATGGATCCCAGTACAGCAGGCCCATTTATACCCAAATTTCTTCACGTTTTGAGTAGTGTGGAACTATCCTTTTTGTGTTGGTTGTATTGATGGAAAGAAAACTCAGAATTAAGAAACCTCTTAGTAGTAATAGCTGTATAGTGCAAGGAATCCACAGGCTTTTGCTGCTCTGGCCAAAAAAAAAAAAAAAATAGAGTAAATACAAATTATTTGCTTCCCTCCTCACATAGATAACACTACAGTTGACCTTTGAATTTATCCAAACTGTCAACCTCAACTACCTGTGAAGGCAGCCTCTTCCATCAATCAACAACTTGCTGGTTAAAATAAAATTTCCTGCAATCTGGTCTAAACTTCTTTTTGAATTTATGCCTCTGCATTCTAAACTTCTCTACAACAGTGAAAATTCCACCTTCATTCATTTTACTTCCCGCTCTCAGAGCTTTATAAACCTCAATCGGGTCATCTCCTAGGTGCCTGGTTGCCAAACTCTTTAGCTCACATAATTGGAGTCTTTCCTCGTATGGTTGCCCTTTTGCCAATCTGACCACACTAGTTGCTCATATTTGGACACTTTTAAGAAGCTCAGTGTCTTTTTTCAGATGAGGTCTCCATATTTAAACACAGTATTCCAATACCGGAATAGTATTAATTCCAAATAGTATTACATTATAGTGGTTTTCATTTATTTGTCCTACAATCTTCGTAAAAAAATTGCATCAAATGATTTTTTTATTGGTAGGTTTGGCAGATTATGGTTGTTCAAGTGATGCTGGAGTGTTTTGCTAGTCATAATTTGGCAAAACACTTTTGAACAATGAACTGAACCTTCCAAAACCTTGTCCCTTATCAAATTCTCTAGATGCTGATATACTCTTAAAAGTATATTGGCTGCATACAAATCTAATGGATATTTTTCTCCAAGGTTAACATCTGGTGATTTTAGAATATTTAATTACAAACATTCTTGGGAAAGAAGAAAAGTAGAATGAATATTTGGAAT